>NC_140021.1:29182996-29293250 GCF_964263955.1 Coregonus lavaretus
TATGGTGGTAGTTCAAGATTAATAGAAAAAAATCTAAAATTCACATTCATGTCATTGAATTAGCATTGCGGTCATGAGAGAATTCCGGTTCATAGTTTTATATCACACACAGTAATTGATATGATTTCGAAAGACATTAGCATGGCCAATGGTTATGAGCTCAATCTGTACAGTACAAAGGCACTATTAGCCTAAATCTTCACCTACATGTCTTGCTGAAGCAAAGCCTTAGGAATCCAACACAGGGAGAGTTTGATCACGTCTCAGCCATTAAATGTTTAGGAAAACAACATCCAAACAAGGGGGACATGAATATCCGCAGCAGCTCCCTGCTTCCTACATAAAGATGAGCTTCTGTGTTCTGGCGATGTCCACTGGAGACATGAGCTCCTCTTCGCCGTAAAACGGTTTGTTCTTGTGCTTCCATAACACCATGACAATGCGTACAATGAATATGACACTGGTTATGGCCAAGATGACAGCTGAAAAGGAGATGAGGCATCAGGTATGTTAGCCATAAGAGCCATGGGAAAGTCAGTTCAGTGACTACAGACAGTGATACAAGAATAACATTGACACTAGTCTAGTAGTGAAGATAGTGTAAACATTGCCAATAGCATTTAAGTATACTCAGTTCTCATTATATTTACATACTTACATACAGTAAATATAACATTATCTAATCGTATCATTTGCAGTTAAGGATGAAACACTTTTACAAGATTACCGATGGTAATCTACTAATAATGCATACGTACGGTGTCCATATTAGGACAGGCTGTCCAAATATGGACACCTTACACATGTTATCTTCCTCTAGGTGTCAGTTTAGGAGTCAGTCAAGACATAGGGCCTACCAGACATGATGTCTATGTGGGTACCGGGCGTGGCTGGATTGGCCACACTCGCTGCCAACACCAGGATCACCACAGGATACACTGTGAGGATGTAACGCACGTGCTTATCCAAGTACCAGTTCTCTATGACAAACCTGAGAGAGTTATAAGGAGGAAGAAAATAGAAATCAATAATGCATCAAGTCCCATGCTTCAAAAAAGGTAAGAGAAGGAAAGGTTTCTGGTGATTGTATGGTGGCCCTAAGGGGCAAATTAGCTTTTAAAATGTAGTGACAGCTGCACACAATGCAGGTACTTGCTTTGTGTGCACGAGCTGTCACACTATTTTAAAAGCTACTTTGCCACTTTGTATCATTGTCTTCTCATAGTTTATGTATATTAAGTAAATCCACTGTTCAATGGAAAATCTAATGGTAAAGCTCAAATGTATGGTTTATTGATTCAACACCACTGAATTGAGAGGTTAGATAAAATGTAGGATCAAACTCTCACCATCCTATGAGTCCCAATTGGAGCAGAACTAGGACCATTATGGCAGCATCTGTCTTGGGTATTGGGGTTTGATGGTCTAAAACAACAGTCAAGTGTAAAAAGGTAGCCACAGCCCACCATGTTGCATACAAAGCCACTCCGTTTTGCACCTGTAAAAGAGTTAACAAATACGGTGTCCGTATTAGGACAGCTTCAGTCCTGCTGAAACTGAGGCTTCACAATATGGACACCATAAACAGGTAGCACATTTCTGTACCAAAAAGTCACACTTGTGGAAGGTTTGTGTTACGCAATGCAATGTTCTTGGAGAATCATAGAAAAAACAGTTGTTGTACCAGTATTCGAATGAGCCAGAGATCATTGTTGTGATATTTGTGGAGCCACGCTCCATAGACGACCAGTCCGTAGCAGGAGAACATGATAATCACGCAGTTTGAGATGGCCTGTAATGCTGTGATCAGGAGTGTTGGCACCATCTTTCTATGACAAACACAGAAACTAGAAAACGTAATTTGTCTTGAGAAATACAGCTGTACAAATGATTTCCTTGCCATGAATTCAATGTAGAAACTCAAAACAACTCAAAACATTTAAAGAGTTGTATATAATTGTACAGTAAATACACATAATATGATCACTTACTCTTTGTCGTACAGAAATAACCATGCCATATTCAAAACGCTATTTACGATCCAGGACAAGTAGAATCCATAGGGCAGGACAGCAGGAGTGGTGTACATCCATGTATAGGCTTCCCTAAGGAACAGGAACAGGAACATCATCATCATCATCATCATCATCATCATCATCACCATCATGAAAATCAACAACAACATCATCATCATCATCAACATCTGGGCCAGAACTAGGCCTGGGAATTTTGGGAAAGTTACTGGAATTCTGCACCCCTAGCCAGGACAGTAAAAATCACACTTTCTGCACTTTTTTTTTTTTTGTCTCACCTAGGTGAATAAATAGAGGCCAATTAGCCTGGATGCCTCCTTATGGAATTGTCATGTTTGGCATGGATTTGGCAAGATAGCAGGAACAGATCTGGGACCAGGCTAATGTCCAGTGCAAAGCTGATTTAATTCCAGCCAGGGTTTGGGTTGAGAAATAACCAAATTATCTGAAGGACCAATGTTTACATGATTGTTGTAGTGTCATCGAGAGTTTAACTTTATTGGAAATTATCGTACCTTCTACGGAGATTGTGTATCAGATAGATGAACATGCCGATCAACCAGATGTTAAGGACATCCCATAGAAAGAGTACCCATCTATCCGGGGTTAGGTGCGTTGTGGACTTGCTCAGCACATACTGTGTGGTTTGCATGAAAGCACCTGCATGTTCAAACACACAGGTTACAAAACATTCCTTCGGATGCAATTTGTTTTTAGATATTTCAAACAGATGTCATTGACTTAAAGTGGGCTGTAATAATTCACCTGTCCAGGGCCCAAATAGAGCCAATATGTTGAATGTCAGCGCAATAAGATAGCTTATTAGGGCCAGAAACATCAGAAAAACACGGACTGAAATGCACTCTCCCATGTTCAAGATCTAAGGATAGAAGTACAAAACTAATTTCAGTACAGTCATTTCAGTAGTAATTTCAGTCCGAAGTCACACGTCATTATAATCAGTTACACCCTCTTTTCACTATGTCAAAAACATTAGATTTCTGTGTTCTACCCCGTTGCAACACATTAGGTAGTTTTAGGTCCACAATGTTTCTCAGATGGCCCTATTTAACATTATTACAGTACAACAATGCATGTATTGTGCCTAATACAATGAAGTGAATTGTTCATAAATTATTCTGTAATAAGACTGATGAACAGTATGTGAAATAGAATAGCTTACCTTACGATGGTGGTCCTGAAACACTGTTAATCCCTTCTAGGACAGACCTTCTAGGATATTCTGTGGAAAAAGTCATCAACAGATTGTTCCCAGTTGCTCCCACACAGGAGAGTAGGTGGACGCAGCACGCATTAGGGTTCACAATATTCAGGATGGTCTTGCTGCTATTGGTGCTATCTCCACAGATCATAAATAGATCTGCCCATGGACGGAGAAAGATATGGGTGGACGTAGCAGAGACTCCTCCTCTATCTCCATTCATAAGCCCACATTAAGTCATAATCGAAGGACAATCCGCGTCATTGTGTTGGGAACAAGTCGTGTCATTGTTGTAATGTCAACCCTTACCCAACATTGAATAGGCCACGGCTTAGGAACATTGTGGAACAAAACAAACTCCCTTATGTTGTCTAGTGGCGTAGATCACCTCAATGTTATGTCCCTGAATCAAAGAAAAGCCTGTATCTCACTCAGATATCTTAACAATCTAACAGGATGATGTATTCCATGGGGCCACAAGGTGTCAGATCTGCTCTATTTTTTATAGCCATGCTGTAACAGCATGTGACATACAGCCTTATACCACACAGTGTCACCATTGCATTATATTACGCCAATATGCATACCGTGCATTTAGTATTACCAAAGGAATTTCTGCATTCTTCCTTCTGCAATCAGTTCATTTTTTCCGCCAGACAGCATCGCCTGAAGCTCAATTCCTGTTTACATAATATAATATAATAATAATAATAATATGCCATTTAGCAGACGCTTTTATCCAATGGCAACACTGGCAATAACTGGGCAACGTTTATTTTTGCATCTCAGGCATAATGTTTTCTAATGAACTGACTGAAGGACCAGCAGAGTAAAAGTGACTCTCCACTGCTGGGGCGCTCCTAATATGGGCACCGTAGAGTTAATACATTGTGTACACTCTTTAAAATAAAAGGTGCAAGTTGGAGACAAATAAAGTTCTTGAGAGCGATGCCATAGGGGAACCATTTTAGGGTCTTTGAAGAACCATAAATTGGATGGTTCTTTGAAGAAATGTTTTGGCCCTGCAGAACCAGAATTTAATAGCCCTGCTGTAGGGTTTTAAGCCTTATTTGCATATTTCCCAGAGTGCCTTTCGAGGGAATGTTTGAGTAACCAGTACTGGACTGTGTTTCCTAGTGACATACATTGTTGTTGTGTTCATTCATGTTCAGTCCTGTGGCCTTCACCAAGTGAGATTGTAAGTGAATAGGTTGTCATTAAAATTCAATTCTTTAAGACAATACATATTTCATGAGGCCTTCATTTGAGGGTCTAGTTTTACCCTAATACAGTGTCCTGAAACAAATATCAGACCTACTGATGGGAAACTGAGGCTTTCTGAACGCTTTCACCAAATTGTACTGAAAATCAGTTAATTACTCTGAGCTTCATTACCTGTTCACAATGCACATTAGTGACATCTGCTGGTCAGTAATAAATAGCAGCGCGTCATTATCAGAAATATGTTTTTCATCAAAACTGTGGCGCAGTGGTAAGTCGTTGGCTTTAGTAGCCTACAATCAGTTGGAATACCAGGTTTGCATCTTACATCATGTTTACAATTTTTCAAAAAAAGAATCTATGGTATTATTTAGGATGCCTAAGACAGAAGCTTATGCTATTATAAATACAACTAATTATTTGAACAACAGTGCAGAAAGTGTGGTTTCACATAAAAATAAAAAGTATGCTGTTTAACACAATTTTACCTCATACCCTCACATCCCTGTATGTTCCATAGTTCCCTACTCTACCTGCTAAGATACCAATCAGGTGAAACCTTTTGTACAAATTCCTAATTATATTTGTAAGTATGGTGTCCAGTAGAGGTTGGTGTTTGAAAGCAGATTGGAATCGAAGAAAGCACCTGAACCAACAACACGGTTTGAAAAAGCATGTGATCAAACAAAGCTTCGGACATCATTAATGACATACTTCTGATAAAATGATACACGCATCAGCACACTCCTTCGGAATTAGCTGCTTAGCAATTTGAGAGAGAAGCTTTTTGTGTGTATGGAACATTTCTGGGATATTTTATTTCAGCTCATGAAACATGGGACCAACACTTTACATGTTGTGTTTATATTTTTTGGTTCAGTATATAATAATGATGGGCGTGGTTTTCATTCAAATCTGGTTATTAACACCAACACTGGAGTTATTTTACTCCACTGAGTCTTAATTGAACTCTTTACAGTGTTAAATGAACTCTTGAATCAACACTAGAAATGTTACACTGAAAATATCAACACTAGTTAAAACTGGCCAATATGCTGTGTGCTATCTGCAGGCTTCCATACATTTTAGGAACCTTTTAGAATTCTGAAGAACCGTAGATGCCACGTCAAGAAACCCACACTTAACTCAAAGGTTCTTTATTGGGAAAGAGTTCGACAAGGAACCTTAAGAGCTGAGGAAGAACCATTTAAGAACCATTATTTTTTTCAGTGTACTGAAGGGTAATAAAGACTAGTGTCTTGTTAGCCATTTTATCCTTTTATTTCTGCTCTGGGGATGAGAGATGAAGCGTGAGGAGGCGGGCACCGTGGCACCGCTTGGTTGGTGTTCCACCTCCCGACAGAGCCCTCGACCCAGAGAGCCTCCTGCGCCAGATGTTGCCCCGTGGTGTAGGGCGCTTCAAACGCTCTGTATAATTAATTAAGCACTTATGAGCTCTCACACACGCACGCAGGAATGCATGATACTAGCCAGGCAGGCGCACACACACACACACACACACACACACACACACACACACACACACACACACACACACCTACACACATACACACATACACACATACACACATACACACATACACACATACACACATACACACACAAACACACACACACACACACACACACACACACCTATACACATACACAACTACACACATACACACATACACACATACACACATACACACACAAACACACACACACACACACACACACACACACACACACACACACACACACACACACATACACACACACACATACACACACACACACACACTCAGTAAAGCTACTGGCCTATGATACCAGGAGGGAGAGGATGGGAAGCCATGCTAATCAGAACAATATGGATTCTTCAAGGACATTACCATTTTCCATTAACACCTGGCCCTAGAATGGTCCTTTAAAATTCCATAGGTCAAAGTACACTGAAGTATCAACTGGGCCCTTGTTTGCTCTTAACAATCTTGAGGACTTTTCCAAGCAGACTGGAGGCTATTTGTCTTTTACAGTTTTTTACGATTGTTTACACACTAAAATTAAAATTTCCACACAATTAGCAAAATTGTACTCCAATGAGCAAAACACCTCCACAGATTTGCACAACATTACACACAATGTCCGCCTCACCCTTTTTGCAAAACATTACACACAGTGATTTGTAAAACTCTACACACATTTTCACACCTTAGACACAGATAAGGATCGTGAGGTTACTTCCTTGTAATTACAAAGCACCGGATTGCCAATTACCACACTAATGAACGAATTGGATAAACACATCTACCAGGTGTGGAAGCACACATGTGCTAATTTGAAAACGCAGCACTCAGGTGTGCTATAAAAGGCAGCAGGTGAGTTCACCTGTCTTCAACAAAAATGGAAGGAGTTAGAAGAAGAAGAAGAGTGAGAATGAGAGGGGGAGCTCAAAGAGGAGATGAAGGCGGTAGAGGAAGAGGAGAAGGAGGTAGAGGAAGAGGCATAGGTAGAGGAGAAGAAGGTAGAGGAAGAGAAGGAGGTAGAGGAAGACACCAAGGTAGAGGAAGAGGTAGAGAAGGACTTGAAAAGTTGATAGAACCTGAACAAAGAAGACGAGGACCAAATTTGACTCGAGAAATCCGTGCAACACTTATTGACCATGTTATCAACCATGGACTGACACTGATGGAAGCTGGACAAAGAGTTCAACCAAATCTCAGCAGAAATACTGTTGCGTCAGTAATTCGGACATTTCATCGAGAAAACAGGTAAGCTAACCACACAGTATACATTGAAACTGAAGCTTGTATAATCAATATTGTTTACTGTGACATTTGACAGTAGGCTGCATATATATATATATATATATATATATATATATATATATATATATATATATATATATTATTTATTTTTATCTTATTTTGTTTTTACATAGGATTGAGGGTCGAGGACACCAAGGTGGAAGGGGCCCTATGTTTAGTCGTGCACAAGAGGCCGCCATTGTGAACATGGTTTTGGCCAATAATTGTATCAGGCTACGAGAAATCCAAGCCAATATCATCAATGATGACAATATTTTCAATAACATCCAACGAGTCTCTCTGTCAACATTAGGTCGAATCCTAAAGAAAAATCAAATATACATGAAGCAACTGTATCGGGTACCATTTGACAGAAATTCAGAGAGAGTGAAACATCTGCGCAATGAGTATGTGGAGGTATGCATTGTTCATCTGACTATGGTGTGGTACCATGCACTGCTCATAATGTTCTGTCACAAAAAAAATACTGTGCTATAGATATTGAATAGCATCCTATTTTCTTTAATGTGTTTCAGAGAGTCTTGCAAATGGATGCTGCTGAAATTCAACATGAATTTATATATGTGGATGAGGCTGGATTTAACCTTGCAAAAACAAGAAGAAGAGGGAGAAATGTAATTGGGCACAGGGCAATCACCAATGTGCCAGGGCAGCGAGGGGGTAACATTTACATTTTACATTTTAGTCATTTAGCAGACGCTCTTAACCAGAGCGACTTACAGGAGCAATTAGGGTTAAGTGCCTTGCTCAAGGGCACATTAACGTCATTTAGCAGACGCTCTTAGCCAGAGCGACTCACAAATTGGTGCGTTCACCCTATAGCCAGTGGGATAACCACTTTACAATTTGGGGGGGGGGGGGGGGGGGGGGGGGGGGGGGGTTAGAAGGAATACTTTAGCCTATCCCAGGTATTCCTTAAAGAGGTGGGGTTTCAAATGTCTCCGGAAGGTGGTGAGTGACTCCGCTGTCCTGGCGTCGTGAGGGAGCTTGTTCCACCATTGGGGTGCCAGAGCAGCGAACAGTTTTGACTGGGCTGAGCGGGAGCTGTGCTTCCGCAGAGGAAGGGGAGCCAGCAGGCCAGAGGTGGATGAACGCAATGTCCTCGTTTGGGTGTAGGGACTGATCAGAGCCTGAAGGTACAGGGGTGCCGTTCCCCTCACTGCTCCAAAGGCAAGCACCATGGTCTTGTAGCGGATGCGAGCTTCAATTGGAAGCCAGTGGAGTGTGCGGAGGAGGGGGGTGACGTGAGAGAACTTGGGAAGGTTGAACACCAGACGGGCTGCGGCATTCTGGATGAGTTGTAGGGGTTTAATGGCACAGGCAGGGAGCCCAGCCAACAGCGAGTTGCAGTAGTCCAGACGGGAGATGACAAGTGCCTGGACCAGGACCTGCGCCGCTTCCTGTGTAAGGCAGGGTCGCACTCTCCGAATGTTGTAGAGCATGAACCTGCAGGAGCGGGTCACCGCCTTGATGTTGGCGGAGAACGACAGGGTGTTGTCCAGGGTCACGCCTAGGCTCTTCGCACTCTGGGAGGAGGACACAGCGGAGTTGTCTACCGTGATGGCGAGATCATGGAACGGGCAGTCCTTCCCCGGGAGGAAGAGCAGCTCCGTCTTGCCAGGGTTCAGCTTGAGGTGGTGATCCGTCATCCATACTGATATGTCTGCCAGACATGCAGAGATGCGATTCGCCACCTGGTTATCAGAAGGGGGAAAGGAGAAGATTAGTTGTGTATCGTCAGCGTAGCAATGATAGGAAAGGCCATGTGAGGATATGACAGAGCCAAGTGACTTGGTGTATAGGGAGAAAAGGAGAGGGCCCAAAACCGATCCCTGGGGGACACCAGTGGTGAGAGCACGTGGTGCGGAGACAGCTTCCCGCCACGCCACTTGGTAGGAGCGACCGGTCAGGTAGGACGCAATCCAGGAGTGAGCCGCGCCGGAGATGCCCATTTCGGAGAGGGTGGAGAGGAGGATCTGATGGTTCACAGTATCAAAGGCAGCAGACAGGTCTAGAAGGACAAGAGCAGAGGAGAGAGAGTTAGCTTTAGCAGTGCGGAGAGTCTCTGTGACACAGAGAAGAGCAGTCTCAGTTGAATGACCAGTCCTGAAACCTGATTGGTTTGGATCAAGAAGGTCATTCTGAGAGAGATAGCAAGAGAGTTGGCTAAAGACGGCACGCTCAATAGTTTTGGAAAGAAAAGAAAGAAGGGATACTGGTCTGTAGTTGTTGACATCAGTGGGGTCGAGTGTTGGTTTTTTGAGAAGGGGAGTAACTCTCGCTCTCTTGAAGACGGAAGGGACATGGCCAGCGGTCAAGGATGAGTTGATCAGCGAGGTGAGGTAGGGGAGAAGGTCACCGGAGATGGTCTGGAGAAGGGAGGAGGGGATGGGGTCAAGCGGGCAGGTTGTTGGGCGGCCTGCAGTCACAAGTCGCAGGATCTTATCTGGAGAGAGAGGGGAGAAAGAAGTCAAAGCATAGGGTAGGGCAGTGTGAGCAGGACCAGCAGTGTCATTAGACTTAACAAACAAGGATCGGATGTCGTCAACCTTCTTTTCAAAGTGGTTGACGAAGTCATCCACAGAGAGAGAGGAGGGGGGGGGGGGGGGGAGGGAGGATTCAGGAGGGAGGAAAATGTGGCAAAGAGCTTCCTAGGGTTAGAGGCAGATGCTTGGAATTTAGAGTGGTAGAAGGTGGCCTTAGCAGCAGAAACAGATGAAGAAAATGTAGAGAGGAGGGAGTGAAAAGATGCCAGGTCGGCAGGGAATTTAGTTTTCTTCCATTTCCGCTCCGCTGCCCGGAGCTCTGTTCTGTGAGCTCGCAATGAGTCATCAAGCCACGGAGCTGGAGGGGAGGACCGAGCCGGCCGGGAGGATAGGGGACACAGAGAGTCAAAGGATGCAGAAAGGGAGGAGAGGAGGGTTGAGGAGGCAGAATCAGGAGATTGGAGGGAGAAGGATTGAGCAGAGGGAAGAGATGATAGGATGGAAGAGGAGAGAGTAGTGGGAGAGAGAGAGCGAAGGTTGCGGCGGCGCATTACCATCTGTGTAGGGGCAGAGTGAGTAGTGTGGGAGGAGAGTGAGAGAGAAAAGGAAACAAAGTAGTGGTCGGAGACTTGGAGGGGAGTTGCAGTGAGATTAGTAGAGGAGCAGCATCTAGTGAAGATGAGGTCAAGCGTATTGCCTGCCTTGTGAGTAGGGGGGGACGGTGAGAGGGTGAGGTCAAAAGAGGAGAGGAGTGGAAAGAAGGAGGCAGAGAGAAATGAGTCAAATGTGGACATAGGGAGGTTGAAATCCCCCAAAACTGTGAGGGGTGAGCCATCCTCAGGGAAGGAACTTATCAAGGCGTCAAGCTCATTGATGAACTCTCCAAGGGAACCTGGAGGGCGATAGATGACAAGGATATAAGCTTAAATGGGCTAGTGACTGTGACAGCATGGAATTCAAATGAGGAGATAGACAGATGGGTTAGGGGAAAAATTGAGAATGTCCACTTGGGAGAGATGAGGATTCCTGTACCACCACCCCTCTGACCAGATGCTCTCGGGGTATGCGAGAACACATGGTCAGACGAGGAGAGAGCAGTAGGAGTAGCGGTGTTTTCAGTGGTGATCCATGTTTCCGTCAGCGCCAGGAAGTCGAGGGACTGGAGGTTGGCATAGGCTGGGATGAAGTCAGCTTTGTTGGCAGCAGAACGGCAGTTCCAGAGGCTGCCTGCGACCTGGAACTCCACGTGGGTGGTGCGTGCAGGGACCACCAGATTGGAGAGGCAGCAGCCACGCGGTGTGGTGCGTTTGTGTAGCCTGTGCAGAGAGGAGAGAACAGGGATAGGCAGAGGCATAGTTGACAGGCTGTAGCAAATGGCTACAAAAATGCAGAGGAGATCGGAATGAAATGGGCTAAGCATCTGGGAGTGGAGAGAGCAGGGCCTCCCTCACCAAAACTTCTACCTCGGAAACTAAAATTGTTTCACTGAACCACCCGAAGAAAAAACTCTCCCAACTTCCGCCTTTGGAAATCAGAATTGTTGTGAACCACAGCGGTTCAATGTTTAAAGGAGTAGACTCAACCCACTTTGTTCAGCTAGCCAACTATGACTCCATAGCCAACTAGCAGACTAGCATCCAATAACAATAACACACCGTTTAGCGCCAACACTTGGTCACAACAAACCACCAATATTGTGATAACACACTAAACAGATCATTCGTGTCTGTGTCAAGTTCCTTACATGACGCAGCAATGATTAGACGTTGGCTAGCTAGGACAAGTAAATTGTGGTTAGCTACTTCAGTACAGCCAAATGGTCATGTTGGGTAGCTAGCAATGGCCACTGTGTCGACTCTGTTTGAAGAACGGCTAGCTAGCTAGCTTCGTGCTACAGCTGGCACGGCCGAGGACACTGCCAAGACACAGTAACTACCCACAACAACCCACGAAGCCTAGCTATGACGCCGTAGCCAACCTGCAAGCTAGCATCCATTAACACACAACTTAGCATCAACACCTGGCCACAACAAACTGCCAAGAGTGTGTCAGCACACCAAACAGACAATTCAAGTCCGTGTCGAGTTCCCTTCACAACGCAGCAAAAAAAAAATAATAATAATAATAATAATAATAATAATAATAATTAAACGTTGGAACCAGCTCTCCAGCGTTGCTAATCGTTACCAATAGCTACCCGCTAGCTAGCTAGCTTCGTGCCTCAATTCTAACCCACAATTACCCACGGAAAGCTACAATAACAACAATACTAACCTACAATAAATACAATACCTAACTACAGCTAACTACCTACCTACGATCTAGTACATGGTTAAGCAAAAGTTAAACGTTGGGTAGGAGTACATTACCGTTGGAACCAGCTCTCCAGCGTTGCTAATCGTTACCAATAGCTACCCGCTAGCTAGCTAGCCTCATGCCTCGATACTAATCCACAATTACCTATGGAAAGCTACTACAACCACAATACTAACCTACAATAAATTCAATACCTAACTACAGCTAGCTACCTACCTACGATCTAATACATGGTTAAGCAAAAGTTAAACGTTGGGTAGGAGTACATTACCGTTGGAACCAGCTCTCCAGCGTTGCTAATCGTTACCAATAGCTACCCGTTAGCTAGCTAGCCTCATGCCTCGATACTAACCCACAAATTACCCACGGAAAGCTACAATAACAACAATACTAACCTACAATAAATACAATACCTAACTACAGCTAACTACCTACCTACGATCTAATACATGGTTAAGCTTTACTCAACACTACATGTAGCTTACCCCTACTTACCTCCAGCCAGAGAAAAACACGTCCTCTCCCGTCAGCACTCTAGTTTCTCCCGTCAGCACTCTAGTTTCTCTCTCACCCTTTGCGCTGCTATCACACAAAATGGGGTCCTCCACCACCATGCAAATCTGGGACCCTATAATGCAAATCTGATACTTGCATTTCTTGACCGATTGCATGAGATTGTCACAGCATTACACCAAGTGGACCAGATGCGGTACATTGTCGTTTGGGACAATGTCTCATTTCATCGGGCTGCTCTAGTCCAGAACTGGTTTCATGATCACCCTGATTTTGAAGTTTTATACCTTCCCCCATACTCCCCCTTCCTGAATCCTATAGAATACTTTTTTTCAGCGTGGCGGTGGAAGGTATATGACCTGCGGCCTTATGACCGTTTGCCCCTCATTCAGGCCATGGAACAGGCATGTGATCTTATTGAAGCAGCTTCAGTGCAGGGGTGGATTCGTCACACAAGGCGATTCTTCCAACGGTGCCTTGCCAATGAAGACATAGCCTGTGATGTGGATGAAATGTTATGGCCTGATCCAGCCAGACGGAGAGACGGATAGTTACAGTATTCTTGTTGCTTTTACAGTAGTTTTCTTTCATTTCTGTTTACTTTTACTTTACTTTTCTTCAGAGTCAAAGTGTATGTACTGTAATTCATGCAGTAATTTTTTTTTG
The DNA here is from genome assembly GCF_964263955.1 of Coregonus lavaretus. Lineage (NCBI taxonomy): Eukaryota > Metazoa > Chordata > Actinopteri > Salmoniformes > Salmonidae > Coregonus > Coregonus lavaretus. Next base: position 29,196,282 of record NC_140021.1, read on the forward strand.
TCTACGGATTTTATTTGTTTACAGTAATTGATATCATTGTTGGTTGATTACTGTAACTGATTATGGTAAGAAATACTGTAAGTATTGAAATAAATACTTGAAATATTCAGTCTGCAGCATCAAGTGTTGTGCAGTGCTTGGTAAGGTTATAGTAGGCCTACAGTATTTGTCTACATTCTCCTTATATCTCAAAACAAATCATGAATAATGTTGTGAGTTTCTCACTATTTTTTGTGACCTAAATTATCTCTCACATACAGTAAGAATGTCTGGCCAAAAATCTTTTTTTTTTTTTTTTTTACAAATGTGTTTTTTATTTATCACAGCAGTGTGAAACTGGCTGCAATAGTGTATGATCATTGATGACTGTGTTGGTTAAATGAAAACAAATAGCATTTTCACAAATATGTGTATATGTTTTGACTGAAGTGTGTATGTTTTGACTGAAGTGTGTCATTTTGCAAACAATCTAGGAATTTTGCTAATTGATTGTGGTGTTTGGATAATTGTGATTATATTTTGACAAAAAGAACTCTGTTTTCAAAATCGCGTGTAAACAATTGAAAAAAACTGTAAATCTACCTTATGGAAAAATCACATGATTTCACATGTGAAATCATGTGGTTTTGGAACACTTCATATGTGATGATATTTCACATAAAGTTTCACGTGGATATTTTTCTAATGAGATTTCACAGATGATGCCCTGTAAACAAGAATTAGTCGTTAGGCTGTCCCCGGAACTTACATATTTGACACACATTATTACATTGTGTATGTTTATTTACACAGGAATTAATGATTATTCAAGATGTCCCTCAGCAGAGATTTGAAGTCACAACATCATGGGTCACAGCATTCTGGGCTTCCTGCTATGCTACCATGCCTGTGCCAATAACTGATTTCACCTGTATCTTTTGCTATGTGCAGAGATGTATTACATTTAATGAATCTTTAGGGGAGTTCTGAGAATGCTACAGACTGCGGCACAGCAGAAAAAACCTTTAATGCGGCGGATCTTCCGCGATACTTTGACAATAAGGTTTGAATACAGTCCTATTGCATACACGCCATCTTTCATCATCCTTATGATGATGGATACTGCTCACAACAACTCTATCACTATACACGACTATCCGTCACTTGGACTGATCTGTGATTCAAGCACTATTAACTATGGCTATAAGTTATCGAAGGCAAATGCCACTGAAGTCATGGAAATCGTTAACCAACATATCTGCACAATCTAAGACGGTAGGTTTTATTGACAGAGACCGTCAAATCTTATTTGTATATTTGTATAGTGTCCATATTAAGAAAGCCTCAGTTTCAGCAGGACTTGTTGAGACAAAGGCTGTCCTATAATGGACAGCATGTATAGTTATTTAAATAATATCACAATCCTTAAAACCTGCACCATGAAATGCTAGATTAAACACTACTCTGTTGTGAAACAGCAGTCTGAACATGGCAGACAGAATCTATGAAGAATAGTTTCCGCAATGGCTACAATAATGCCTTACAGTGTTCAATCAACTACACAACTACACTCTTAAAAATAAAGGTACAAGTTGGAACCAAATAAGGTTCTTGAGAGTGATGCCTTAGGGGACAATTTTAGGGTATCTGAGGAACTGTAAATGGGATGGTTCTTTGAAATATCATACACAAATCAAAAAACAGAAATGTTTCAGCCCTGCAGGACCGGAATTGAATAGCTCTGCTGTAGGGTTTTAAGCCTTATTTGCATATTTCCCAGGGTGTTTGCTAGTGACAAAAACATGGTTGTTGCATTAATTCATTTTCAGTCCTATGGCCTTCACCAAGTTAGATCCTAAGTGAGTATGTCATCATTAAAATTAAATTCTCCAAGACAATACAATTCACATTTCATAAGCCTTCTTTCGATGGCCTAGCTTTACCCCAATACAATGGGCTGCACGTCACATTACACTGGATTGCAAAGTGATGTGTAATTCCTATTGGAATCCAGCCAGAGCAGGGATATCCAACATTTGAAATATTTATTCACTGCATTCAGAATGTCTGCTAGTGCCAGGGTTTGGAAAACTAAGACATGAAACTGCCTTAAACATCTAAAATGGAACATCCATTTCAGTAATGGTTGCAATAAGTCCAAGTAACAGATTGGAATAGTTTAGAAAAATGTATGTTATTTATATTTGAGTAGCATTAGATTAATTAATCATGCAAACATGTAGATATAAAAAATAAAATAAAAAAATAAACCTGCATTAGAGCATGCTGGGAAAGATGATAATAATGGGCATGGTTTTGATTCAACTCTGATTATTAACATCAACACTGGGGTTATTTTACACCACTGAGTGTTAATTTAACTATTTACAGTGTTAATTTATCTCTTGAATCAACATTAGAAATGTTGCACTGAAAAATCAACACTAGGTAACACTGGCCAATTTGCTGTGTGCTATGAAAGGGACAAATCTGCAGGTGTCCATATCAAGAACCTTTTAGAATACTGAAGAACCGTAGACGCCATGTTCTCAAAGGTTCTTTATCGGGTAATTGTTCTCCAAGGAACCTTAAAGGTCCCGAACAGTCATGCTGATTCCCATGTAAAATAGCCTTTTGAGTGACTAAAATAGCACCCATAATATTTGGTTTGGATAGAAACACAAAACGTTTGACTTAAATGACAGCTCTTTAAAAGGCCTATGTCAAGAAACTAGGACGCATTGAGCAGTGTTGCAGTAAAATCAGCCCAAGCTAATTTGGTGATACACAAAGCAACTCAAACAACGTTTCAATTATGTCCAGTTTGGCATGTCACTTGTGACGTGATTCACAGCCGCACTGATGGATTACATTTACATTTTAATCATTTAGCAGACACTCTTATCCAGAGCGACTTACAGTTAGTGAGTGCATAATTTTTTTTTCATACTGGTCCCCCGTGGGAAACGAACCCACAACTCTGGCGTTGCAAACGCCATGCTCTACCAACTGAGCTACACGAGACACGGGATGTGTTGACATGACAATTGCGTCAGAGTTTTGAAGACCTAGCTAGCCAGTAACTAGCTAACACAAGACACATATGAAAGGGGAAACATATACAGTGCCTTCGGAAAGTATTCAGACCCCTTGACATTTTCGACATTTTGTTACGTTATTGCCTTATTCTAAAATGGATTAAATAATCCTCAGCAATTCACACAATACCCCATAATGACAAAGTTAAAATTGGTTTTTAGAAATGTTTGCTAATTTATTAAAAATAAACAAACAGAAATACCTAATTTACATAAGTATTCAGACCCTTTACTATGAGACTCGAAATTGAGCTCAGGTGCATCCTGTTTCCATTGATCATCCTTGAGATGTTTCTCCAACTTGATTGGAGTTCACCTGTGGTAAATTCAATTGATTGGACATGATTTGGAAAGGCACACACCTGTCTATATAAGGTCCCTGTTATGATGAGTTTCTGGTATTGAGAAGTTCAGGATGCAAGAGAGTATGTTACACAGATGGAGATTTGATTCAGTCATTATTTAATGGTTACAATATTGGATTCAATGACAGGAGGTATGGCCATAGCCTCCTGCCATATGAATGACTTCCATACAAAATCTCTCAGTTTATATAATGCTCTCCCAATATACTTCTGCCCCACACAGTTACTAACCATCATTGAGTGTCACTCATCTACCACAATAGCATCACCCTACATGGTATAGTGTCACCCTAGCCAGGCCATTCCATCACGCACCCCTCCTAAGATTAGTCCAAGTGGCCCCCAAACTATCTTGGCACACTGACCTTCTGTCCCTAACCCGTGACACCAATACCACATGGCGTGTCCTTGTCCTCTTTCCACATACAGCTTATGATTTCTACATACATGAATTAATCTTGTATCACAAATCATCATAACAGTCCCACAGTTGACAGTGCATGTCAGAGCAAAAATCAAGCCATGAGGTCGAAGGAATTGTCCGTAGCGCTCCGAGACAGGATTGTGTCGAGGCAGAGATCTGTGGAAGGGTACCAAAAAATGTCTGCAGCATTGAAAGTCCCCAAGACCACAGTGGCCTCCATCATTTCTAAATGGAAGAAGTTTGGAACCACCAAGACTCTTCCTAGAGCTGGCCGCCTGGCCAAACTGAGCAATCGGGGGAGAAGGGCCTTGGTCAGGGAGGTGACCAAGAACTCAATGGTCACTCTGACAGAGCTCTAGAGTTCCTCTGTGGAGATGGGAGAAACTTCCAGAAGGACAACCATCTCTGCAGCACTCCACCAATCAGGCCTTTATGGTAGAGTGGCCAGGCGGAAGCCACTCCTCAGTAAAATACACATGACAGCCCGCTTGGAGTTTGTCAAAAGGCACCTAAAGACTCTCAGACCATGAGAAACAAGATTCTCTGGTCTGATGAAACCAAGATGCCTGAATGCCAAGCGTCACGTCTGGAGGAAACCTGACACCATCCCTACGGTGAAGCATGGTTGTGGCAGCATCATGCTGTGGGGATGTTTTTCAGACTAGTCAGGATCGAGGCAAAGATGAACGGAGCAAAGTACAGACAGATCCTTGATGAAAACCTGCTCCAGTTATGTGAAAAACATGATTTTGACTGTTCATGACCTTTAAGAGCTGAGGAAGAACCATTTAAAACCTTTATTTTTTTCAGTGTATTATGACTATGTGACTATTAATAATGATGGCTAGCGGCATTTGATTTTATATGAATTAATTCCATAGGTACTTCTGAAACATTTCCATTATTCCTGCCAAATCCATCTGGCCCCTAATAAGTTTGCATTATTTCCATGGCTACAGCCAGCAGTGGGCATAAATTACAAATTACAAAATACCCTAAAGACCAATGTATCAAAATAAAATATGCAATAATTGTATTGTATTTCATTAAAATACGCGTATTTTGTATTTTAAAATAGCAAAAACATTCTCAGTAACGGTTACAGAAACGTCTTACTTGCTATGACTGTGATATGTTGTTGTTTCTCTACTTTAGTTGAATGCAGTGTCACTTTGAATAACAGTGTCTGCTAAATGACCAATATTTAAATGTATATGTGTAACACACTGGGTATTGTCATTGGCCTTGTTTCAGGGTGGAGTTAATTAGAGTAATACTCAGCATTTGTTCATTTTTACATATACTTTTTTACATTACATATAGTTCACAGACACTCTTATCACACCATAGTGCCATCAGACTTTTGATAGCAATGTAGGGTGAAATTATAGCTGTCTGTCACTCTCTCTTTCTCTCTTTCCAGGAGAGTGGATCATTGGGACAGAGTTAAGCCTTAGCCAGTGTCCTGTTTGACTCCTACATGCACGGTTGAATAATTAAGGGCCGTGACTAATGAGCTGTGTGTTTTCAAATTCTTGTTTACCCTCCATCTCTCACTTCAGATGGCGTGTGACTTTCACGCTAAATCTGTGTCAGACATTTGCTTTCCTTCTGGAATTAATGCATCACCCAGAGCCAATTAAGTACCCGTGACCAATAGTGTGGGCTTGGTAGAGATGACAAATTATGATGAAAAAGACAACTAAGAGGGTGCTCCTAATCTCAGCTCGTTACCTGTATAAAAGACACCTGGGAGCCAGAAATCTTTCTGATTGAGAGGGGGTCAAATACTTATTTCCCTCATTAAAATGCAAATCAATTTATAACATTTTTGACGTTTTTCTGGATTTTTTTGTTGTTATTCTGTCTCTCACTGTTCAAATAAACCTACCATTAAAATTATAGATTGATCATTTCTTTGTCAGTGGGCAAACGTATAAAATCAGCAGGGGATCAAATACTTTTTCCCTCACTGTAAAAGGATGCAATTTAGACATTCCCTCTCCTGTTAAAGTGTAATAATAAGCATAGAGAATCACTAGAATGGAAATTCCCATTCAGGAGTAAAGCAGTTGGTAATAAGATGATGTCATTCTATGCTTGATGTAAATGAGCCACAGAGCCATATGGCTCGTATTTTGGACAATGTGTTCTATTTTGTACATCACCTCAATAATAGTATGCATACTTCCTGTTCAATGAATGCACATTTTTAGGAGACTGAGATGAATTACTGTGACAGTAGCCTCTGACCACACCCTTTAGCAGATGCTCTTATCCAGAGCAATTTACATGAGCAATTAAGGTTCAGTGCCTTGCTCAAGGGCACATCGGCAGATGTTTCACCTAGTTTGCTCGGGGATTCGAACCAGTGACCTTTAGGTTATTGGCCCAACGCTCTTAATTGCTAGGCTACCCCCCCCCCCCCCCCCCCCCCCCACACACACACACACACACACACACACACACACACACACACACACACACACACACACACACACACACACACACACACACACACACACACACACACACACACACACACACACACACACACACACACACACACACACACACACACACATCCCATGTATGATGAATAAACACTTCACCACCATATCTAAAGGCACATGGAGAGACAAGGAATGAATCCACCAAAATATACAATTATTACCACTTCTGCATGCATGGTTTCACAATCTCACCATGTTCTCTCAGCTGTATTCATCTCAGTGAAAATAAATAAATGAATGAATAACTGTGACCGATTCAGATGGAGGGTTGGAATAAGGTTCCTTGAAGAACTCTTGCCCGATAAAGAACCTTTGAGTTAAGTGTAGGGTTCTTGGCGTAGCATTTACGGTTCTTCAGAAGTCTAAAAGGTTCTTGAAATGTATGGAAGATGTATCCCTCTCATAGCACACAGCAAATTGGCCAGTGTTACCTAGTGTTGATTTTTCAGTGTAACATTTGTAGTGTTGACTCAAGAGTTAAATTAACATTGTAAGGTGTTAAATGAACACTAAGTGGTGTAAAATAACCCCAGTATTGGTGTTAATAACCAGAGTTGAACCAAAACCACACCCATCAGTATCATATTTCCCAGCATGCTCTATTGCAGGTAGATTTTTTATAATTGTTTGTTTCAATATCTATGTTTTTGTATGTACATTGATTAATTAATCTTATGCTACTCAAATATAAATAACATTTTTCTAAATTATTCCAATCTGTTACTTGGACTTATTGCACCAATTACTGAAATGATTCTTCCAGTTTAGATGTTTAAGGCAGTTTCATGTCTTTGTCTTCCCAACCCTGGCACTGGCAGTCATTTTGAATGCAGGTTGCAGGGGAATAAAAATTCCAAACATTTCAGGCCACTGTATTAGGGTTAAAGCAGGCCTTATGAAATGTGTATTGTCTTGGAGAATTACATTTGAATGACGACCTAATCACTTAGGATCTAACTTGGTGAAGGCCACAGGACTGAAAATGAATGAATGCAACAACCATATTTCTGTCACTAGCAAACACAGTCATGGGTGGTACTGGTAACTCTTAAATTCCTTGTGAAATATGCAAATAAGGCTTAAAACCCTACAGCGGGGCTATTCAACTCCGATCCTGGAGGGACGAAACATTTCTGGTTTTGGATTTGTGTATGGTTCTTCAAAGAACCATCCCATTTATGGTTCTTCAGAGACTCTAAAATGGTTCACCTATGGCATCGCTTCCAAGAACCTTATTTGGTTCCAACTTGCATATTTATTTTTAGGAGTGTATATGGTGCACTATAAAGGGAATAGAGTTCCATTTACAGTTTTTTTCAATTGCTAACAAGAATCGGTCAATACTGAAGCCACTTTTTCAAAACTCTTCACACAGTCTGCACTACCAACATGCATCTTGGCCAAACATTTAATCTCACCTCCAAAACTCACTCAAACCACTTCATACATGTCTCAAAATAAGCTTGTTCGACCATAACACTGGCAACAATTCTCACTCAGAAAGCATACATTGTCACTCATAACACACTGATCTAAAAAACACTAACAACAGGGAGCATTACATAAATGAACTTTTCTCTTTGAAGTTTGAATGATTTTTGACATAAACAGTATTTCATTATAGAATAAGAATGACACCTTTTCACTTTATTGACTGTACTAAAGTATGTGTAACAATAATGATTCAGAAATACAGCAATTTGCTTCAATAGCCTTTTTTTCTGTATCTTTGCATATAGTAATTTACATGTGAAAATACAAAGTTGAAACAAAAAACAAAATCCTGAAATTCCAGGGATGCAATAATAATTACAAAAAAAAACATCAACAACATGTATAGTATAATCACTCATACTGTACAGTACTGTGAGGGTTATAGTTCTCCCTCTCTCCTGCATTTGGCCACAATTTCCCATCAACATCACATCTTATTTATTCTCTGGTGATGCATTTTGGAAAGTATCTTCTGGAATGTCTAATCCAACCCTGGCAGTCTTCAGGAGAAGTGTCTCCACACCCCACATTCATGGCATCCAGTAAGAACATCTGGTGGTCATAAACCTTCCACCTCCACGCAGAGAAAAACTCCTCTCTGGGGTTTAGGAAGGGGGACTATGGAGGCAGGAATAGTACTGACATTCTGGGATGTGCAGCAAACCAGTCTGTGACTGCAGCAGAGTGGTGGAATGCCACATTATCCCACACAACAACGAAGGTTGGGGAGTTTCTTGCTCCTCTCTCCTCCGCTAGCACAAGTCGATTATGCAGGTCATCCAGAAAAGAAATGAGCCTCTCTGTATTGTAGGGGCCAATGAGTGGTTTGTGTAACAGCAAACCATCATTGGATAGTGCTGCACACATTGTGATGTTAGCTCCTCTCTAGCCTGGGACATCCACGGTTGCTCTCTGTCCAATCACATTTTTTCCCCTGCGGCGTGTTTTTGCAGTTTGCTTGGCTTCCATCTCCATTACGCTCTAAAATACAGTAAATCCACAGTTTTACAGTACTTTACATTATGCATAGCTGTGTATGTACCCTGTTTGGTTATTGAACAGACATCTTACCTGGACATATTGATTCCTGAGTTCTTTGACACGTTCACCGTTTCTCTCAAAGGGTACAGTGTACAACTGCTTCATCCTTATTTTATGTTTCTCTAGGACTCTGGCAATTGTCATTGTGCTGACTGTATTCACATTCCCATTCCCAAAAGTGATATTGTCTGCCAGCACTCTGTCCCAAATTTCCCGCAGTTTTATTGCGTTGTTGCCAATTACCATGTCAACAATGGCAATTTCCTGCGCATCTGATAATATTCTGGATCTCCCTCTTGTGGGAGGCAACCCTTGGATCCTACTGAAAAACACAAAACAATCAATATATTTAAAAATGTCAGCAATGTAAAAATTTGAACATACTGTATTGTACTGTAATATGTAGTTCAATTATCATTGAAGGATGCACATCTCACCTGTTATTTTGCCGGAAAATGTGTACTATTGATGCAACTGTTGAACGCTGCAGATTTGGTTGCACCCTTAAACTGGCCTCTCTCAAAGAGAGACCATGGTTTACAACATGGTCAATAATTGTGGCCCTTATCTCATCAGAGACATTTACATTTACATTTTACATTTTAGTCATTTAGCAGACACTCTTATCCAGAGCGACTTACAGTTAGTGAGTGCATACATTTTTCATAACACCTCTCTTGGTCTCCTTTGTCCTCCACGCATTCTCCCTCTACCTGCCGCTCTTCTTTCCCCACCAACCTGTCTTCCTTCATCCATTTTCCAAACTAAATCATTCCGAAGTAGTCCTCTTTTGTCTGTTTGGTAACGAGACTAAAATCAGGACACTTGGGTAGGCTTTCAGCTGAAATTGCAATCAGCTGTGTTTGGAATGATTAAATATTCTGCTGAGATTTTCTATATGTTTCAATCTGGTTACTGCAGAAATGCACAACATTTGCCATCATTCTGTTTTAAATGTGTTTTTAACAGTTTTTGAAACATTGTGTTAGCGTTTGAAAACGTGCTGCAAATATATAATTTTGCAGGTGTTGGAGTATGAATGATAAAAGAGTTAATGGATTTTGGAGAATGTGGACATTGAATGCATTTTGTGTGAAAGCAATGAAAAATGATTCACAGTTTGGTCCACATACACTTCTGTTTCGCTGACTGTGTGAAGAGGTTTGACAATGTGACTTCAGTTTTGACCAATGCATGTTAGCAATTGAAAAAAAACTTTGATGCTGCCTACATTCAAGTTAAAGTGGTGTAAATGCAGCAAATCACTAAATAATTAAATGCAGAACATCTCTTAACACATAATATAAACGGTGTCACATTAAAAAGGTGTCTTTTATCATTGAACCTGATTTGTTTAGGTGGTGCATTGCATTATTTTCCAACATGGAAGGCTCCTATTCAACAACTATAATTCTAAGCTTCCTTTGTGTCTGAAAGATGAGTGTGGGGATGTGGCAGGAGCAGTTGATGGATGTGATAGGAGCAGAACTCTGTAAAAAAGGTCAAGGTCTTTAGTCATTGTGAGTGGTCCCACCTCTGGAACTTGTCACTTCAGGTGGGACAGGGTAACCTCTCAGAGAGAGAGAGAGATGAGAGAGTGGGAGAATTGAGAGAGAGTGTGTGTGTGTGTGTGAGAGAAAGAGTGATAGAGCGCTGAAGTGAGGATAATAGTCACTCGGCCAGAGCGTTCAGCAGCACCTTCTACCTGTCAGTGAATCGCTCACCAAGGAACCTGCTACTGTCTGTATCTATCAAAAGGGCATTACACTGACAGAATTCCAACACAATCGCAAACGTCTCGCTTTAATGCTCCCTGCCACAATAGAGCACTCAAACTTCACTAAAATGTTTCAACACTTACAAAAATGTCCATTAATTATAATCCACATAATAATTCACATTTCCAGTTGCTGCAGGATTATTTTCCTGCTGTAGCAAACTGGCTCAAATTAAGATCCTACATCTGTATGTATGTACACTTCTTGAAATGTTTAATCATGCTAAGTGGAATATTGTGGAATATTAAAAACACATGAGGCACTGCACCTTTTATTTCACTCAATCTCTCATTTGAATAATTTCAATGTGAATTGATACACTATATAGTAGATTCACTGCTAATATTCCCCACTGAGCGACTATTGGCTATGTCACAGTTTTGCTTCAACCAAGTCTTCCAGTCTTCACAAGAACATGAAAGGTTGTAGGATGTCTCTTTGGGCTATTCTATCGATCCATAAGTCATGGAGAAAATGTACTCATGTTCTCCCATCCAGTCCAACTGATTTCATGTCCTCTAAACCCCTTGCTATATGAGTCGAGATCTGACACATCTCAAAGGTCTGATACGGTTTAGGGCCTTTGTGTCATGAATTCATTATGAGATAAAAGGAGACGGCACACACACACAAACACACACACAAACACACACACACACACACACACACACACACACACACACACACACACACACACACACACACACACACACATACGTGACAACCCCCGCCATCATGTCTAACACATACATGACAGGCACACATCTATATTTTTGCCTCAGGAGGAAAATAAAGGAAAGGAAATAAATTATTGAACATTTCATTCAACCCATGGGCGGTGGCATTACAGCCATAACAAAAAGGAGGGAAAGCATTTCTCCCGGGCTGATAAATGTGATTTTTTCAGTGGTTGGATGTTCTAATAAGTCATGTATTCATTCATTCATTTATTCAGATAATAATAAGATATGCCACTTAGCAGATGCTTTTACCCAAAGAGACTTAGTGCTTTCATCTAAAGTGACAGTAGTGTGTGCATACATTTTCACAGTCATTAATTCATTGAAATAGTGTGCACTAATGAATACCATCCAGATAGACTAGAAGGTTCCACTCCTTCCTGTCCTCTCCTGACATAACGCCACTTACCACTCCTAATGAGCTGAATTGAACCAGTGTCTGGAGAGAGGACATGGAGAGAGGACATGGTCATCAAATTGGACTGCTAATACTCATTAGCAGTTCACATGCCAACTGTCATTCTTAATTGACAAGATGGAACATGTCTGATTACCTTAATTTGTTTCTTTACAAGGGCATCATCATTATATCAAATTCATTTGAAAATGGTCGATGATATACAGTTGAAGTCGGAAGTTTACATACACCTTAGCCAAATACATTTAAACTCAGTTTTTCACAATTCCTGACATTTAATCCTAGTAAAAATTCCCTGTCTTAGGTCAGTTAGGATCACCACATTATTTTAAGAATGTGAAATGTCAGAATAATAGTAGAGAGAATGATTTATTTCAGCTTTTATTTATTTCATCACATTCCCAGTGGGTCAGAAGTTTACATACACTCAATTAGTATTTGGTAGCATTGCCTTTAAATTGTTTAATTTGGGTCAAACGTTTCGGGTAGTCTTCCACGAGCTTCCCACAATAAGTGGGCTGAATTCTGGCCCATTCCTCCTGACAGAACTCAATCAATCAATTTTATTTTATATAGCCCTTCTTACATCAGCTAATATCTCGAAGTGCTGTACAGAAACCCAGCCTAAAACCCCAAACAGCTAGTAATGCAGGTGTAGAAGCACGGTGGCTAGGAAAAACTCCCTAGAAAGGCGAAAACCTAGGAAGAAACCTAGAGAGGAACCAGGCTATGAGGGGTGGCCAGTCCTCTTCTGGCTGTGCCGGGTGGAGATTATAACAGAACCATGCCAAGATGTTCAAAAATGTTCATAAGTGACAAGCATGGTCAAATAATAATCAGGAATAATCAGAACTGGTGTAACTGAGTCAGGTTTGTAGGCCTCCTTGCTCGCACACGCTTTTTCAGTTGTGCCCACACATTTTCTATAGGATTGAGGTCAGGGCTTTGTGATGGCCACTCCAATACCTTGACTTTGTTGTCCTTAAGCCATTTTGCCACAACTTTGGAAGTCTGCTTGGGGTCATTGTCAATTTGGAAGACCCATTTGCGACCAAGCTTTAACTTCCTGAATGATGTCTTGAGATGTTGCTTCAATATATCCACATAATCTTCCTTCCTCATGATGCCATCTATTTTGTGAAGTGCACCAGTCCCTCCTGCAGCAAAGCACCCCCACAGCATGATGCTGCCACCCCCGTGCTTCATGGTTGGGATGGTGTTCTTCGGCTTGCAAGCAACCCCCTTTTTCCTCCAAACATAACGATGGTCATTATGGCCAAACAGTTCTATTTTTGTTTCATCAGACCAGAGGACATTTCTCCAAAAAGTACGATCTTTGTCCCCATGTGCAGTTGCAAACCGTAGTCTGGCTTTTTTATGGCGGTTTTGGAGCAGTGGCTTCTTCCTTGCTGAGCGGCCTTTCAGGTTATGTCAATATAGGTATTGTTTTACTGTGGATATAGATACTTTTGTACCTGTTTCCTCCAGCATCTTCACAAGGTCCTTTGCTGTTGTTCTGGGATTGATTTGCACTTTTTGCACCAAAGTATGTTAATCTCTAGGAGACAGAATGCGTCTCCTTCCTGAGCGGTATGACAGCTGTGTAGTCCCATGGTGTTTATACTTGCATACTATTGTTTGTACAGATGAACGTGGTACCTTCAGGCATTTGGAAATTGCTCCCAAGGATGAACCAGACTTGTGGAGCTCTACAATTTTTTTTCTGAGGTCTTGGCTGATTTCATTTGATTTTCCCATGATGTCAAGCAAAGAGGCACTGAGTTTGAAGGTAGGCCTTGAAATACATCCACAGGTACACCTCCAATTGACTCAAATGATGTCAATTAGCCTATCAGAAGCTTCTAAAGCCATGACATTTTCTGGAATTTTCCAAGCTGTTTAAAGGCACAGTCAACTTAGTGTATGTAAACTTCTGACCCACTGGAATTGTGATACAGTGATATTATAAGAGAAATAATCTGTCTGTAAACAATTGTTGGAAAAATTACTTGTGTCATGCACAAAGTAGATGTCCTAACCGACTTGCCAAAACTATAGTTTATTAACAAGACATTTGTGGAGTGGTTGAAAAACAAGTTTTAATGACCCCAACCAAAGTGTATGTAAACTTCCGACTTCTACTGTATCAGTTGCAAATACTCAGATATTTTTACATCAAATAACCTTTTAATGAAAGAAAGGTAACACTTTACATAAATGATGTTTCCTTTGTGTAGTAATGCTATAATTACAGTTGTAACAATATCAAATTAATATATTTTACACCCATGGGTTATTTTGAGATTACACCAGGGCCCTTATTCATAAAGCATCTTAGAGTAGGAGCGCTGATCTAGGAAGTGCTGAAAGTTTTTCATGTGAAAATGCAAATTCAAGATAAGTTGAAAATATGTTAAATGTGTGAACATATGGTTCAACATGTGAGGCGGCAGGTAGCTTAGTGGTTAAGAGCGTTGTGCCAGTAACCGAAAGGTCACTGGTTCTAATCCCCGAGCCGACTAGGTGAAAAATCTGTCGATGTGCCCTTGAGCAAGGCACTTAACCCTAATTGCTCTGGATAAGAGCATCTGCTAAATGACTAAAATGTAAATGAACAACTGACCTTCGCTCAACATGTGAAAACAGCTATTTCACATGTGAAAAGCCATTTGACGTGCTGACTTTTCAATATGACCCTACCTGGTATATGAACTCACAACCTCCTGATCTTTCTGCTGCGCCATAGGGTCTGTAGCATTCTCAGAAGTTCATTACCTATAATACAACTCTGCACTTAGCAAACGAGTGCCATCTTCACTGCTATTTTAGTCATCTGTAAATTTGACTGTTCTCTCATTGATTTAATTTACTTAATTCAGCAATTTGAAGGTTTTCTGTATAGTTGTCTAATGTTGTTGGGGCATATTATTCTGTTTTAATGTTACTCCTGTACAGAAGGAAGCCCTGAAGGCCAAGGCCAAAACAAATAAAAAATAGACTCTTGGAATTATCTTGTTTAAACAACTTTTTTTACTAAGTCGTTCAAACGAGATATTAAGTCGTTCAAATGAGATACTAAGTCGTTTGAACAACTTATTATCTTGTTTGAACGACTTAACTGTTCTTTTGTCTAATTAGGCCTCATTTTCTATGCAGCTTTTAAGACCGTGTAAAGGTTGCTGCAGCCATTCATTCACTGATTCCATCCATTGATATGATTATTCATTAACCGTTTTTTTTTTAGCCTAAATCAGGGCTGCTTTTGAATGCCAGAGCATACAAGTGGGCAAGTGTGGCGCTAGGAGCAGAGCGTAATACGAGCTGATTTAAGAAATGCGGTCGGCCTTCACTCCTGCTCCATTTTCACTCTGATACAAGCTCTGGGCATGCTCTGCCTAGCATTTTTCATTTCATTAATCACTATTCTTTTAATTAAGGCTATTTAGTTGTAATTATTTAGCCTACCCCACCCACAGTTGCCAATATCTGGTTTATATTCTATTTTCTAACATTAGGATATGTTGTTTCTATTTTGAAGGACTTCACATGTATTAACAGGTGTTTTAGGTAGGCAATACATACAGTAGGCTACTGTAAAATGGATTTGAATTGTTCTAGAAATAGAAACACCATAATATAAATACATTTAATTAAGGTAAAATATCATAAATCAATCATAACTAATAAAGGCCAGTATCAGCTTCTTTTCATGAATAAATAATCTAAAACTGCTGTGGTTAAATGATTTGTGCACAAGGACCAACAAGTTTAATTGAGTGTGGGAAATGCGCTTTACAAATTAAATAGTATTATTATTATTATTATTATAATAAAGACACATGTAAAATCTTAATTACATAAATGAATATTAGTGAGAATATAGCCAGAATATAAACAAGAGAAAGGAGAATGGAATATATTTGAAAGGACTAAAATACATTGAGATGAAGCCGTGGCCGACCCAGTGTTTGGATGCTATTTCTCAAAAATGTACTACATTTAAGTAGGGACCTGCACAGAGTCCGGTAGGACACTGTCACAATGCTACATAGTGGTCACTTCACCACTGCTGGAGGGAATACACAGCCATCCTTGATTGTGAGCTAGAATGAAATGTGTGCGACACGAGGTAAACAACAGTTTTACATGAATAGAATCAACAAGGGACACAGACATGGTGGCGTAGCAGGAAGCTCAGCATGCTGTGAACCAAGAGGCTCTGAGTTCAAATCCCAGGTGAGGATACATTGAATAACAATAACTGTATAAAGAAGCATACACAATGTAATCATCTGTGTCAAATATGTAAGTTGAAAACACTGACTGCGTGATGTTCTGGAGACATCCTAATGACTAACTTTTGTTTGCAGGGCATCACTTGTGAAATCTCATGTAAAATATGTCCACATGTGAAACTTAATGTAAAATATCTTCACATGTGAAGGGTTCCCGTAAGTGTATCGACAGCTGGGCAGTCTAACCTAATCTGCACTGTCTTCCACTGTGTTGCCTGCTTAGTGCTTTCATATGTTTACCGCCATCCCTTCCTCTGTGAATTATTGATAGCATGCTGTTGATTGATAGCATGCTGAGAGGGAGAGAGGACCAAACTAAGGACAGGATTTCAACTACCAGTCCATTTTCTTACTGTCTCTCTCCATGATAGGGCAATAGTCTATGCAGTCCAGTGTTTGTGGTCCAGTATTGTTTTTCTAATATTATGATTCCATTATCTACTTAGTGACCTTATTCAGAAAATGGCCATGATGCCTGCTCCAGTCCACACTGTTCTGTCGCCCGATAGTGTTTTCAAATGTCAGTGCTGAATGTGGCACCTCCTCTCTCCCACTCTCTCCCCTCCACTTCCTGACTGACTGAGACCACCTGAGACAGCTGGGCCATCATGCACTTTGAGGTGTTTGTTTGCAAGGTCGTCAGATGCACTTTATAGAGACACAAATGTAATGACACAGTCCTCCCAGGGGAACTGTTATGTCAGCATTTAATATAAAGGGGTTAAAAATCTGATCCATCTCCCTTTATATATATGAGGACTGGATGGACAAATACATTCCCATTCATCCATTACTCTTGAGTTGCGTCCCAAATTACACACTATGAACTATACAGTAGGTAAAAATATACATACAGTATATGAATACGGAAAATATAAATAGAGGGAATGAGGATATATACAGTACCAGTCAAAGGTTTGGACACACCTACTCATTCAAGGGTTTTTCTTTATTTTTTACTATTTTCTACATTGTAGAATAATAGTGAAGACATCAAAACTATGAAATAACACATATGGAATCATGTAGTAACAAAAAAGTGTTAAACAAATCAAAATACATTTTATATTTTAGATTCTTCAAATAGCCACCCTTTGCCTTGATGACAGCTTTGCACACACTTGGCATTCTTTTCAACCAGCTTCATGAGGTAGTCACCTGGAATGCATTTCAATTAACAGGTGTGCCTTCTTAAAAGTTTATTTGTGGAATTTCTTTCCTTCTTAATGCGTTTGAGCCAATCAGTTGTATTGTGACAAGGTGGGGGAGAACAGCTCAAATAAGCAAAGAGAAACGACAGTCCATCATTACTTTAAGACATGAAGGTCAGTCAATCCAGAATATTTCAAAAATGTTGAACGTTTTTTCAAGTGCAGTCGCAAAAACCGTCAAGCGCTGTGATGAAACTGGCTCTCTTGAGGACCGCCACAGGAATGGAAGACCCAGATTTACCTCTGCTGCAGAGGATAAGTTCATTAGAGTTACCAGCCTCAGAAATTGCAGCCCAAATAAATGCTTCACAGAGTTCAAGTCAGAGACACATCTCAACATCAACTGTTCAGAGGGGACTGTGTGAATCAGGCCTTCATTGTCGAATTGCTGCAAAGAAACCAGTACTAAAGTACACCAATAAGAAGAAGAGACCTGCTTGGGCCAAGAAACACGAGCAATGGACATTAGACCGGTGGAAATTGGACCTTTGGTCTGGAGTCCAAATTGGAGATTTTTGGTTCCAACCACCTTGTCTTTGTGAGACGCGGTGTGGGTGAACGGATGATCTCCGCATGTATAGTTCCCACAGTAAAGCATGAAGGAGGAGGTGTTATGGTGTGGGGGTGCTTTGCTGGTGACACTGTCTGTGATTTATTTAGAATTCAAGGCACAGTTAACCAGCATGGCTACCAGAGCATACTGCAGCGATACGCCATCCCATATGGTCTGGGCTTAGTGGGACTATCATTTGTTTTTCAACAGGACAATGACCCAACACACCTCCAGGCTGTGTAAGGGCTATTTTACCAAGAAGGAGAGTGATGGAGTGCTGCAACAGATGACCTGGCCTCCATAATCCCCCGACCTCAACCAAAATGAGATGGTTTGGGATGAGTCGGACGGCAGAGTGAAGGAAAACAGCCAACAAGTGCTCAGCATATGTGGGAACTCCATCTAGACTGTTGGAAAAGCATTCCAGGTGAAGTTGGTTGACAGAATGCCAAGAGTGTGCAAAGCTGTCATCAAGGAAAAGGGTGGCTATTTGAAGAAATCTTTTGACTGGTACTGTAAATAGACATACTATTCACTGAGTGTACAAAACAGTATGAACACCTCCATGACAAATTCAGGTTTGTTTATCCCCATTTCGTTTCGTTTGCTTCCGTTTAAGAAATGTATTTCAACAGAAGAATCGGTGGAATGAATACACCCGATCACACGCAAACAGTTCACTTTCATAACAGCCACATACAAACAGCATGATCCCTTTGATCGTTGGATAATTCCTTCTTGCGTCTACGTGCTCTCCACCTCTTACCTTTTCCCTTCACTTGTGGACTTCAGTGCACAACAGATCAGTGGTCTGTGACCAGGCGAAAAAACCTTTCCAAGCCAAACTTTATATAATAACTACACACAGCCTACATCGTTGTCACCATATTAGCTAATGTCAAGCCAATGTACAGTGGCTTGCGAAAGTATTCACCCCTCTTGGCATTTTTCCTATTTTGTTGCCTTACAACCTGGAATTAAAAGGGATTTGTATCATTTGATTTACACAACATGCCTACCACTTTGAAGATACAAAATATTATTTTTTTGTGAAACAAACAAGAAATAAGACAAAAAAAAAGAAAACTTGAGCGTGAATAACTATTCACCTCCCCAAAGTCAATACTTTGTAGAGCCACCTTTTGCAGCAAATACAGCTGCAAGTCTCTTGGGGTATCTTGCACACCTAGCCACTGGGATTTTTGCTCATTCTTCAAGGCAAAACAGCTCTAGCTCTTTCAATTTGGATGGGTTCTGCTGGTGTACAGCAATCTTTAAGTCATACCACAGATTCTCAATTGGATTGAGGGTCTGGGCTTTGACTAGGCCATTCCAAGACATTTAAATGTTTCCCCTTAAACCACTCAAGTGTTGCTTTAGCAGTATGATTAGGGTCATTGTCCTGCTGGAAGGTGAACCTCTGTCCCAGTCTCAAATCTCTGGAAGACTGAAACAGGTTTCCCTAAAAAATTTCCATGTATTTAGCCCATCCATCATTCCTTCAATTCTGACCAGTTTCCCAGTCCCTGCCGATGAAAAACATCCCCACAGCATGATGCTGCCACCACCATGCTTCACTGTGGGGATGGTGTTCTCGGGGTGATGAGAGGTGTTGCGCTACATAGTCCCTTGTAGCTCAGTTGGTAGAGCATGGCGCTTGCAATGCCAGGGTTGTGGGTTCATTTCCCACTGGGTGCCAGTATGAAAAATGTATGCACTCACTAACTGTAAATCGCTCTGGATAAGAGCGTCTGCTAAATGACTAAAATGTAAATATGTGTTGGGTTTGCGCCAGACATAGCATTTTCCTTGATGTCCAGATTACCTTCTTCCATATGTTTGGGGAGTCTCCCACATGCCTTTTGGCGAACACAAAATGTGTTTGCTTATTTATTTATTTAAGCAATGGCTTTTTTCTGGCCACTCTTCCGTAAAGCCCAGCTCTGTGGAGTGTACGGCTTAAAGTGGCCCTAAGGACAGATCTCCGCTGTGGAGCTTTGCAGCTCCTTCAGGGTATCTTTGGTCTCCTTCTTGCTTCTCTGATCAATGCCCTCCTTGCCTGGTCTGTGAGTTTTGGTAGGCGGCCCTCTCTTGGCATGTTTGTTGTGGTGCCATATTCTTTCCATTTTTTATTATGGATTTAATGGTGCTCCGTGGTATGTTCAAAGTTTCTGATATTTTTTTATAATCCAACCATGATCTGTACTTCTCCACAACTTTGTCCCTGACCTGTTTGGAGAGCTCCTTGGTCTTCATGGTGCCACTTGCTTGGTGGTGCCCCTTACTTAGTGGTGTTGCAGACTCTGGGGCCTTTCAGAACAGGTGTATATATACTGAGGTCATGTGACAGATCATGTGACATTTAGATTGCACACAGGCAGACTTTATTTAACTTATTTTGTGACTTCTGAAGGTAATTGGTTGCACCAGATCTTATTTAGGGGCTTCATAGCAAAGGAGGTGAATACATATGCACGCACCACTTTTCCGTAATTTTTATTTTTTTATTTTTTGAAACAAGTTCTTTTTTTCATTTCACTTCACCAATTTTGACTATTTTGTGTATGTCGATTTAATGAAATCCAAATAAAAAACCATTTAATTTACAGGTTGTAATGCAACAAAATAGGAAAAACGACAAGGGGGATGAATACTTTTGCAAGGCACTATAGCTATTAGAACCAATGTTGGTAAACCTGCTACAATTCTGCAGTGCAGTGTACAGTCGTGGTCAAAAGTTCTGAGAATGACACAATTATTGGTCTTCACAAATTTTGCTGCTTCAGTGTTTTTAGATATTTTTGTCAGATGTTACTGAAGTATAATTACAAGCATTCCATAAGTGTCAAAGGCTTTTATTGACAATTACATTAGGTTCATGCAAAGAGTCAATATTTGCAGTGTTGACCCTTCTTTTTCAAGACCTCTGCAATCCGCCCTGGCATGCTGTCAATTAACTTCTGGGCCACATCCTGACTGATGGCAGCCCATTCTTGCATAATCAATGCTTGTAGTTTGTCAGAATTTGTGGGTTTTTGTTTGTCCACCCGCCTCTTGAGGATTGACCACAAGTTCTCAATGGGATTAAGGTCTGGGGAGTTTCCTGGCCATGGACCCAAAATGTTGATGTTTTGTTCCCTGAGCCACTTAGTTATCACTTTTGCCTTATGGCAAGGTGCTCCATCATGCTGGAAAAAGCATTGTTCGTCACCAAACTGTTCTTTGATGGTTGGGAGAAGTTGCTCTCGCAGGATGTGTTGGTACCATTCTTTATTCATGTATTTGTTCTTAGGCAAAATTGTGAGTGAGCCCACTCCCTTGGCTGAGAAGCAACACCACACATGAATGGTCTCAGGATGCTTTACTGTTGGCATGACACAGGACTGATGGTACCGCTCACCTTGTCTTCTCCAGACAAGCTTTTTTCCGGATGCCCCAAACAATCGGAAAGGGGATTCATCAGAGAAAATTAGTTTACCCCAGTCCTCAGCAGTCCAATCCCTGTACCTTTTGCAGAATATCAGTTTGTCCCTGATGTTTTTCCTGGAGAGAAGTGGCTTCCTCGCTGCCCTTCTTGACACCAGGCCATCCTCCAAAAGTCTTCGCCTCACTGTGCGTGCAGATGCACTCACACCTGCCTGCTGCCATTCCTGAGCAAGCTCTGCACTGGTGGTGCCCCGATCCTGCACGCAGCTGAATCAACTTTAGAAGACGGTCCTGGCGCTTGCTGGACTTTCTTGGGCGCCCTGAAGCCTTCTTCACAACAATTGAACCTCTCTCCTTGAAGTTCTTGATGATCTGATAAATGGTTGATTTAGGTGCAATCTTACTAGCAGCAATATCCTTGCCTGTGAAGCCCTTTTTGTTCAAAGCAATGATGACGGCACGTGTTTCCTTGCAGGTAACCATGGTTAACAGAGGAAGAACAATGATTTCAAGCACCACTACTGTTTGAGTAGCTGCATACGCTAGCTAAGTAAGTGAGAGTGAAAAAAATACAAAATATAGCTCTCTCGGTTGCATCTCCTTCATTTTTGAAGAAATTAATTTGTTCAATACTGTTCAACTATTGTCTTTCTCTTTCTTTGAGGTCAACTACTCACCACATTTTATGCACTGCAGTGCTAGCTAGCTGCAGCTTACGCTATCAGTACTAGATCAATACTCTGATCCTTTGAAATGGTGGACAACATGTCAGTTCATGCTGCAAGAGCTCTGATAGGTTGGAGGACATCATCCGGAAGTTGTCATAATTACTTTGCAAGTCTATGGAAGGGTCTGAGAACCACGAGCCTCCTAGGTTTTGTATTGAAGTCAACGTACCCAGAGAGGACGTAAACTAGCTGTCCTCCGGCTACACCATGGTGCTACCCTACAGAGTGCTGTTGAGGGTACTGTAGACCAGTGTGTTTTAATAAATTATTTGGTGACATGCGAATATATTTAGTATAGTTTTAATTTATTTCATGAAATTCACTGAGGAGGATGGTCCTCCCTTTCCTCCTCTGAGGAGCCTCCACTGATGTGTACGTGTGTGCATGCTGCGTATGTTATCATGTGTGTGTGTGTCTCTTCACAGTCCCCGCTGTTCCATAAGGTGTATTTTTATCTGTTTTTGTATCTGATTTAGCTTCTTACATGAGTTACTTAATGTGGAAAAGAGTTTGATGTAGTCATGTTTCTACGTAGAACTGTGCACCTCCCATAGTCTGTTCTGGACTTGAGGACTGTGAAGAGACCTCTGTTTGTGGCATGTCTTGTGGGGTATGCATGGGTGTCTGAGCTGTGTGCTGGTAGTTTAAACAGACAGCTCGGTGCATTCAACATGTCAATACCTCTCACAAATAGAAGTAGTGATGAAGTCAATCTCTCCTCTACTTTGAGCCAGGAGAGATTGACATGCATAATGTTAGCTCTCCATGTACATTTAAGGGCCAGCAGTACTGCCCTGTTCTGGGCTAATTGTAATTTTCCTATGTCCCTTTTTGTGGCACCTGACCACACGACTGGACAGTAGTCCAGGAACGACAAAACCAGGGACTGTAGGACTTGCCTTGTTGATAGCTTTATTATGGCCAGTCCTCTCCCCATTTTAGCTACTGTTGCATCAATATGTTTTGACCATGACAGTTTACAATCAAGGGTTACTCCAAGCAATTTAGTCTCCTCAACTTGCTCAATTTCCACATTATTCCTTACAAGATTGAGTCGAAGTTTAGGGTTTAGTGAATGATTTGTCCCAAATACAATGCTTTTCAGTTTTAGAAACATTTAGGATGAACCTATTTCTTGCCACCCATTCTGAAACTGACTGCAGCTCTTTGTTATTTGTTGCATTGATTTCACTTGCTGTGGTAGCTGACGTGTATAGCGTTGAGTCATCAGCATACATAGACACAGGCTTTACGCAGAGCCAGCGGCAGGTCATTGGTAAAGATTGAAAAAAGTAAGGGGTCTAGACAGTTGCCCTGGGGAATGCCTGACTCCACCTAGATTATGTTGGATAGGCTTCCATTAAAGAACACCCTCTGTGTTCTGTTAGACAGGTAACTCTCAATCCACAATATAGCAGGTGGAGTAAAGCCATAACATATAGGTTTTTCCAGCAGCAGATTATGATCTATAAAAGCTGCGCTGAAGTCTAACAAAACAGCTCCCACAATCTTGTTATCAATTTCTCTCAGCCAATCATCAGTCATTTGTGTAAGTGCTGTGCTTGTTGAATGTCCTTCCGTATAAGCGTGCTGAAAATCTGTTGTTCATTTGTTTACCGTGAAATAGCATTGTATCTAGTCAAACACAATTTTTTCCAAAAGTTTACTAACGGTTAGGAACAGGCTGATTGGTCGGCTGTTTGAGCCAGTAAAGAGCGCTTTGCTATTCTTGGGTAGCGGAATTACTTTTGCTTCACTCCAGGCCTGAGGGCACACACTTCCCTGTAGGCTTAGATTGACGAGATGGCAAACAGGAGTGGCAATATCATAATTTTCCATCCAAGTTGTCAGACACAGGTGGCTTGTCATTATTGGTAGACAACTATAATGTTTTCACCTCTTCCACACTCACATTACGGAATTCAAAATTACAATGCTTGCCTTTCATAATTTGATCAGTTATACTTGGATGAGTAGTGTCAGCGTTTGTTGCTGGCATGTCATGCCTTCATTTGCTAATCTTACCAATTAAAAAATAATTAAAGTAATTGGAAATATTTTTTATTTAATTTTTTTATTTCACCAGGTAGGCCAGTTGAGAACAAGTTCTCATTTACAACTGCGACCTGGCCAAGATAAATATCAGTGGGTTTTCTGATGAATGAGCCATTTGATTCAATGAATGATGGAGCGGGGGGTTTGCCTTTTTGCCCAAAATTTCATTTAAGGCCCTCCAAAGCTTTTTACTATCATTCTTTATATATTTTATCTTTGTTTCATAGTATAGTTTCTTCAAAATTTTATTCAGTTAGTAATTTCTCAATTTGCAGTACATTTGCTAATCGGTTGTGCAACCAGACATATTTGCCATTCCTTTTGCCTCATCCCTCTCAACCATTCCATTGTTCAATTCCTCATCAATGCACAGGGATTTAACAGTTTTTACAGTCATTTTCTTAATGAGTGCATACTTTACTAGTAACTGGAATAAGCAATTTCATAAATGTGTCAAGTACCAAAACTTATTGTATGACCTTTTATACACTATATTAGGCCCAGCCATTTTTCCTAGATATGACTACTATATTATGATCACTACATCCGATGGATGTTGATACTGCTTTAGGTCAGATTTCTGCAGCATTAGTAATAATGTTATCAATACATGTGGATGATTTCATTCCTGTGCTGTTTGTAAATACCCTGGTGGGTTGACTGATAACCTGAACCAGGTTGCAGGCACTGGTACAGTTTGAAGCTCATTCTTGAGTGGGCAGCTTGATGTAAGCCAGTCAATATTTAGAAAACATACCTCTCGGTTGATATCACATACATTGTCAAGCATTTCACATGCTTGGTGTTCTATAGCAGCTTCCCACAAGAATGGGCTTTAGGTGAGGCAGGTGAACCTGTAGCCATATTACTTCAACAGCATTTGACATGAGATCCTCTCTAAGCTTTACAGGAATATGATTCTGAATATAAATGGCAACACCTCCACCATTGGCATTCCGGTCTCTTCTGAAGATGTTGAAACCATGTATTGCTACCTCTGTATCAAAGGTATTATCTAATTGAGCTTCAGAGATATTAATATACTGACTGTTATATGTTACTAGCAAGTTATTGATTTCATGAACCTATGACCCTACTATTTTTTTGCACTTTTCTGGGATTCTTGATTGTTTTTATTGCTTTACTGAGAGGCTTGTCAGAGGTAGACATGACAGTGATATTTATGTTTGAGCTGATAGTGCTGGGTGCACACAGTGGACTTCCTACTAGGGCAAACTGCCATAGTGCTAACAGTATAACTGAGGATCATAGACTCATGATTACTGCATACAATAGCTGTAGGATTGACAGAGGCATTCAGGGGAGTTAGAGGGACAAATGATGACTGCCAACAGCACTGGGGACAATGTACATTTGTACACTCAGTGTGTTTGTGTGTATATATATATATATATACATATATATATATATATATATATATATATATATATTTTACTCTTGATCGACACATTTTTCACATTTGTGTTTGTTCACCAGAAATTATTGCTTATGGGTACCTTCATCTGTGTGTAAAATATTACTATTCTCAGATTTTTTATTCAAAGATTTTGTGTGCTAAAATCTAAATGCTATATATACATTATTTAGCTGGAATGGAATGTTTGTATACTGTATATTTGACTGTGATATGTGATTGTGTCACCTAGCTATCTTAAGATGAATGCACTTACTGTAAGTCACTCTTGATGAAAACATCTGCTACTAAAATGTAAAATGTTTTGCATACGGATCTCCTATTACTGTATTGTTTTTCTATTTAATTGATGTCACAAATGTATCATTTGTACAGCTCTTTATTAAAAAACTAGTTGATTGTTACATTTGCGTGTGTAAAACCTAGCAGTACTAGCTGTTTATCTGAGAGTGAGGTGGATATATAGTGTTTTGTAAAAAAATACATGATTATTTGTATGTCTGAAATTAAACCATCAAGTGATCAAATACATGTCTGTCACTGACCAATCCCATGCCATGATTAGAAAGTGAAATCACACACCAATATCTTGCATAAGTTCTTTAAACAATAAAAGCAAATTCACCAAAATGTAAGAAAATAGATATATAGCGTTTTGGAAAGAAACTTCATATATGGTGCCATTTGGGATGCAGTCAGAGTGCAGACGTCATGTTTGTAAAATAATGTACTGTATATGACATGCATCCACCCTAACTATAGAGGGAGCCACATACACAATAGACCCCTCATCAGGGCCAATGTTCATAAAGCATCTCAGAGTAGGAGTGCTGATCTAGGATCAGGTCCCCCCCGTCCATTCATTATAATCTAAAAGACAAATAAAAAAAAGAGAGAGAGAGGGAGAGGGAGAGGGAACACTGGCAATCAATCATGAATATAATATTACAAAACCATCTCAGTCCAAATCTGGTCGCCTCTGTTTAGCTCTCAGTTATGTAGATTTGCTGTGCGTGCGTGTTCAATCATATGTGGGGATATTGATCACAGTGACACACACTGCTCCTGGTGTTTCATTCGATTCGACTGACCGCCCACAATACATTATTGATCATCTGTTGATTATCTACTGATATGCTTCATTGTTCTGCCCTTTGCAGGGCATCATACTCTTGCTAGTATAGTTGATAAGCTGTTGGTTGTTCCTGAGTTGAAATGTCCCAGACATTTTGAATCCCAGACAATACAAGAGCCATTATCGATCTGACCACCTGCCAAACTACATTATGGTCCTGCGTGGATCAGTTCGTATAGATAAAGCATGGCACTTGCAACTCTAGGGTTGTGGATTCTATTCCAACTGGCGCCACCCATACGATAATGTATACACACACAGCTGTAAGTCGCTTTGGATAAAAGTGTGCTAAATGCGATATACTTGTATATAATCTACGTATTTCACTGAAGGAATTTTTGACGAAGAGAAAGTGAAATGACAGTAAACCAGGATATACGTTTATGTAACCATATGTAACCCATATGTAACCCATATGTAACATTTATGTAAGCCTCATAGCCTATATGAGTGAATACATAGTTGTACGCTAACTACAGCCTTCCTCCTCTGTTGCCCTTGTTGTTGCTGTTGCCTTGGGCTCTGCCATTAATAAAGTGTGCAGTAGTCTTTTTATAAAAATCCATCTTCAAGGCACAGAGAGTTTTGCTCCACTGGCTCATAAGAGAAGCCTATACCCTGGTCATTCATCAGCCCCCTGTAGTGTGTGTGTACAAAACTCTGCCTCACTCCTACACCAGAGCAGGAGAGCACAGTGGACCTCTAACGATGTGACACTCTCATAATGTGATGATGATGTGTGCTCTTTATCAGCGTGTGTGTGTGTGTGTGTGCATGTGCCCGCGCGCAGTCTGTGTTTACGACCAAACATTTGAAAAAGTCCAACTCAGCATAAAGAGTCAACGTACATTGTCTTAAATTGTGTCTTAGCTTTGAAAGATCAGTCTTCCTAAATCTAATTATTAACCCTGATGGTTGATAATGAGGTTGTGTGTTGCCTCCTCTTTCAGTGTGCTTGTCACTGCCAATTATATTCCAGCAGAGACACCTGCAATTCGCTCTGTGCATGCAGTCCACACATTGCATCAAACTGTGGAGGCACTGGAAGCTTGCACGCTATACAGTATATAGCTACTGTAGATCAGTGGTAGGCCACATACCATAGCCTCTCTAGCACTGAGCATAGACGATACAAAAACATGCAAAATTAACCAACCGTATCGCTGGGAACATGCAGAATCAGGTCAGATAAAAATTACATGAAATGATGCATGTGCATAATGCAACATTTCCTCCTATATTGTGACCACAGTTTACGTAACGAGGGGGTCGTTTATAGGATTTGAAAACATTTAGGGCTTAGCCCAAAGCCAGTAGGGGAGTCCGGGACATCCTCCCCCGGCAGAAAATTAAGGATTTCAACAACTAAATGCATGAATTGGGTGCACTTTGAAATGAACATTGAGAGATTAGATATTTTTCAGGTGACTTGCACATTCCCACAGCAGACACTACCAGTACTCAATAACAGTAGCTACTGTGGGTCTCTCTACTCTGGAACACTCTCTATTCTGGAACACATACAGAATTTTTTTTATTTAATACATTTTAGAATAAGGCTGTAACGTAACAAAATGTGGAAAAAGGGAAGGGGTCTGAATCCTTTCCGAATGCACTGTATAATTTGTGTAAATAAATAAAAGGAATTTGAATCTATAGAGCAGCTTGAAGTGATACAGTCTACTGTGTGCTCAACCCACCTCTGTTCTCTCTCTATCTCTTCTGTCACTTCCTCTGTGTCTTTTCTGTTACTGTCTCCTTTGTCTATCCTCTTCTGTTATGGCCTGTTCTGTTTTTCTGGTGTATCTCTCAATCATACCCTATTCTTCTGTGGCCATCTCTTTGTCTTGTCTGGTGTGTTTCTCTCCATCACCTATTCTTCTGTTGCTGTCTGTTTCTTATCTGGTCGGTCTCTCGCCATCATATCCTACTCTTCTGTTGCTGGCTCTGTGTCTTGTCTGGTGTGTCTCTTTAGTTTTGCAATCCAAAATGGTCAAGGGGATACTGGGGTAGCTTAACTTGCTTTGGGCATGTGTCTGGGTTGTCTAAAGAATCCTCTTCCCTACCAGTTACCCCTGGCTGCTGCTTTTCTAAGTGCTCCACTGACCTGCTGTTCTCATTTGTCCTCCTCCTTGGCTCATCTGCAAGGTAGCAAGTTAGAGGTACAACATGTCATTAGTTCATTTTTAAAGGACGATTGCACTTTCTGATTTGGCCTCATTTTAGATTTGGTTCATTAAGAAATGCTAGCGGCCATGACTGAATTCAAACATGAGTTGGTTTCAGGATCTTGTTTGATGTGGGTGTCTCGTGTGTGTTCGCAGGTGGGAAGAGTTAGCCAAATGATTTCGCCAATTAGATTCAGCCGGCTGGTGTGCGCCCTGACTGACTTTGGATAGCCTATCTCCGGGGCTAGTTAGGGACGTCAATAACTTACACAATGTAAACATGACAACATTTTAATGTTCCACATCTTTTAGTTGTCTCATTAAATGCTTTCAATATTTGCATATTAATTTCTACAACTCAGAGTTTGTTTGAGGATTTTAAGTCACAGAAATGTGGAGCTATTGGAATTTCTGCATATATTCCCATGTACATTGTGTAATTTACCGATGGTCCCTAACTAGCCTCATAGGGATATCCAAAGTTAACACAAATTTGCCACAGGCATTACGATCGGGTCGCGTGCAGCTGCACTCCAATGATTACTTGTGTGCTGAAAGTTGTGGGCATGTAGGCAGGATTGAAACAAACCCAACCTTCATTTACGTTGTGATGCAGTCACAACCACAAGTCTCACAAAACTCAGTTTTGGACAAAATTACCAAAATGATCCTAAATACACTTTATAGTCAATTTTGACAAGATAATACATGTTATGGCTCATACAGATGCCATATAGGCTGTTTTCTAAATGAGAAGTTGGTTTTAGAGGCAGTTGCTCTTTAAAGTTACTGTATACTGACACGACCAGGAAAACTAAACTATAAAGAAAAATGAATGTGTCTGCATAA
Organism: Coregonus lavaretus; assembly: GCF_964263955.1. Lineage (NCBI taxonomy): Eukaryota > Metazoa > Chordata > Actinopteri > Salmoniformes > Salmonidae > Coregonus > Coregonus lavaretus. Next base: position 29,225,987 of record NC_140021.1, read on the forward strand.
CAGAGCAACAAAACTCAAAACATGACAGATAAGAAGCTGCATAGCCCCTAGGCTTTATGAATATAAAGAGACATGAGCCTGAATTTTTTTTTGCTGTAGAATGGAATAAGTTATAAGAGCTCAATGATTAATTTCATTTTGTCACTTCTACCAGCTAACGTGATATTTTTTGATTACTTATGGGCCTATGTATATTCAATATTTTTCACAATCTAGCCACAAAGCTGACAATTTTTCACCACACTTTCTGTCTGACCTCCCCTCCTAAGTTCAAGTTTATTTATTTGTCATATGCACATGATATACCGTGCATTCGGAAAGTATTCAGACCCCTTTACCTTTTCCACATTTTCTTACATTACAGCCTTACTCTAAAATTTATTAAATAATTTTTCCCCCATCATCAATCTACACACAATACCCCATAATGACTAAGCAAAAACAGGTTTGTAGAAATGTTTGCTAATTTATGACAAATAAAAGCGGAAATAAGTATTCAGACCTTTTACTCAGTACTTTGTTGAAGCACCTTTGGCAGCGATTACAGCCTCAAGTCTTCTTGGGTATGACGCTACACGCTTGGCAGACCTGTATTTGGGGAGTTTCTTCCATTCTTCTCTGCAGATCCCCTCAAGCGCTGTCAGGTTGGATGGGGAGCGTTGCTGCACAGCTATTTTCAGGTCTTTCCAGAGATGTTCGATCGGGTTCAAGTCCGGGCTCTGGCTGGGCCACTCAAGGACATTCAGAGATTTGTCCCGAAGCCACTCCTGTGTTGTCTTGGCTGTGTGCTTAGGGTCGTTGTTCTGTTGGAAGGTGAACCTTCACCCCAGTCTGAGGTCCTGAGCGCTCTGGAGCAGGTTTTCTTCAAGGATCTTTCCCTCAATCCTGACTAGTCTCTGCTGCTGAAAAACATCCCCACAGCATGATGCTGCCACCACCATGCTTCACCGTAGGGATGGTGTCAGCTTTCCTCCAGACGTGACACTTGGCATTCAGGCCAAAGAGTTCAATCTTGGTTTCATCCGACCAAAGAATCTTGTTTCTCATGGTCTGAGACCTTTAGGTGTCTTTTGGCAAACTCCAAGCGGGCTTTCATTTGCCTTTTACTGAGGAGTGGCTTCCGTCTGGCCACTCTACCATAAAGGCCTGATTGGTGGAGTGCTGATGATTGTCCTTCTGGAAGGTTCTCCCATTTCCACAGAGGGACTGTCAGAGTAACCATCGGGTTCTTGGTCACCTCCCTGACCAAGGCCCTTCTCCCCGATTGCTCAGTTTGGCCGGGCAGCCAGCTCTAGGAAGAGTCTTGGTGATTCCAAACTTCTTCCATTTAAGAATGATGGAGGCCACTGTGTTCTAGGGGACCTTCAAAGCTGCAGAATTTTTTGGTAACCTTCCCCAGATCTGTGCTTCGACACAATCCAATCATCTCGGAGCTATACGGACAATTCCTTCGACCTCATGGCTTGGTTTTTGCTCTGACATATACTGTCCACTGTGGGACCTTATATAGACAGGTGTGTGTCTTTCCAAATCATGTCCAATCAATTGAATTTACCACAGGTCGACTCCAATCAAGTTGTAGAAACATCTCAAGGAGGATCAATGGAAACAGGATGCACCTGAGCTCAATTTCGAGTCTCATAGCAAAGAGTCTGAATACCTATGTACAGTGGGGAAAAAAAGTATTTAGTCAGCCACCAATTGTGCAAGTTCTCCCACTTAAAAAGATGAGAGAGGCCTGTAATTTTCATCATAGGTACACGTCAACTATGACAGACAAATTGAGGAAAAAAAATCCAGAAAATCACATTGTAGGATTTTTTATGAATTTATTTGCAAATTATGGTGGAAAATAAGTATTTGGTCACCTACAAACAAGCAAGATTTCTGGCTCTCACAGACCTGTAACTTCTTCTTTAAGAGGCTCCTCTGTCCTCCACTCGTTACCTGTATTAATGGCACCTGTTTGAACTTGTTATCAGTATTAAAGACACCTGTCCACAACCTCAAACAGTCACACTCCAAACTCCACTATGGCCAAGACCAAAGAGATGTCAAAGGACACCAGAAACAAAATTATAGACCTGCACCAGGCTGGGAAGACTGAATCTGCAATAGGTAAGCAGCTTGGTTTGAAGAAATCAACTGTGGGAGCAATTATTAGGAAATGGAAGACATACAAGACCACTGATAATCTCCCTCGATCTAGGGCTCCACGCAAGATCTCACCCCGTGGGGTCAAAATGATCACAAGAACGGTGAGCAAAAATCCCAGAACCACACGGGGGGACCTAGTGAATGACTTTACTGAGTCACAGTTCATATAAGGAAATCAGTCAATTTAAATAGATTCATTAGGCCATAATCTATGGGTTTCACATGACTGGGAATACAGATATGCATCTGTTGGTCACAGATACCTTAAAAAAAAGTTAGGAGTGTTGATCAGAAAACCAGTCAGTATCTGGTGTGACCACCATTTGCCTCATGCAGTGCAACACATCTCCTTCTCATAGAGTTGATCAGGCTGTTGATTGTGGCCTGTGGAATGTTGTCCCTCTCCTCTTCAATGGTTGTGCGAAGTTGCTGGATATTAGCGGGAACTGAAACACGCTGTCATATACAGTACCAGTGAAAAGTTTGGACACACCTACTCATTCAAGGTTTTTTCTTTATTTTTACTATTTTCTACATTGTAGAATAATAGCGAAGACATCAAAACTATGAAATAACACATATGGAATCATGTAGTAACCAAAAAGGTTTTAAACAAATCAAAATATATTTGAGATTTGAGATTCTTCAAAGTAGCCACCCTTTGCCTTGATGACAGCTTTGCACACTCTTGGCATTCTCTCAACCAGCTTCACCTGGAATGCTTTTCCAACAGTCTTGAAGGAGTTCCCACATATGCTGAGCACTTGTTGGCTGCTTTTCCTTCACTCTGCGGTCCAACTCATCCCAAACCATATCAATTGGGTTGAGGTCGGGTGATTGTGGAGGCCAGGTCATCTGATGCAGCACTCCATCACTCTTCGTGGTTAAATAGCCGTTACACAGCCTGGAAGTGTGTTTTGGTCATTGTCCTTTTAAAAAACAAATGAAAGTGGGACTAAGTGCAAACCAGATGGGATGGCGTATTGCTGCAGAATGCTGTGGTAGCCATGCTGGTTAAGTGTGCATTAAATTCTAAATAAATCACTGACAGTGTCACCAGCAAAGCACCCCCACACCATCACACCTCCTCCTCCATGCTTCACGGTTGGAACCACACATGCGGAGATCATCCATTCACCTACTCCGCGTCTCACAAAGACAGGGCGGTTGGAACCAAAAATCCCATATTTGGACTCATCAGACAAAAGGACAGATTTCCACCGGTCTAATGTCCATTGCTCGTGTTTCTTGGCCCAAGCAAGTCTCTTATTCTTATTGGTGTCCTTTAGTAGTGGTTTATTTGCAGCAATTCGACCATGAAGGCCTGATTCACAAAGTCCCCTCTGAACAGTTGATGTTGAGATGTGTCTGTTACTTGAACTCTGTGAAGCATTTATTTGGGCGGCAATCTGAGGTGCAGTTTACTCTAATGAACTTATCCTCTGCAGCAGAGGTAACTCTGGGTCTTCCTTTCCTGTGGCAGTCCTCATGAGAGCCAGTTTCATCATAGCACTTCAAAGTTCTTTACATTTTCCAGATTGACTGACCTTCATGTCTTAAAGTATTATTGGACTGTCTTTTATTTGAGCTGTTTTTGCCATAATATGGACTTGGTCTTTTACCAAATAGGGCTATCTTCTGTATACCAACCCTACTTTGTCACAACACAACTGATTGGTTCAAACACATTAAGAAGGAAATAAATTCCACAAATTAACTTAACAAGGCACACCTGTTAATTGAAATGCATTCCAGCTGACTACCTCATGAAGCTGGTTGAGAGAATGCCAAGTGTGTGCAATGCTGTCAAAGGCAAAGGGTGGCTACTTTGAAGAATCTCAAATATAACATCTATTTAGATTTGTTTAACACTTTTTTGGTTACTACATTATTCCATATGTGTTATTTTGTAGTTTTGATGTCTTCACTATTATTCTACAAAACAGTAAAAATAAAGAAAAACCCTTGAATGAGTATTTGTGTCCAGACTTTTGACTTGTATGTACGTCGATCTAGAGCATCCCAAACATGTCTGGTGAGTATGCAAACATGGAAGAACTGGGACATTTTTAGCTTCAAGGAATTGTGTACAGATCCTTGCGATATGGGACTGTGCATTATCAAGCTGAAACATGAGGTGATGGCGGTGGAAGAATGTCACGACAATGGGCCTCAGGACCTCATCACGGTATCTCCTTGCATTCAAATTGCCATTGATAAAATGCAATTGTGTTCGTTGTCCGTAGCTTATGCCTGCCCATACCATAACCCCTTCGCCACTATGGGACACTTTGTTCACAACTTTGACATCAGCAAACCGCTCGCCCACACAATCCCATAAACGTGGTCTGCGGTTGTGAGGCCTGTTGGACGTACTGCCAAATTCTCTAAGACGACGTTGAGGGTGGCTTATCGTAGAGAAATTAACATTCAATTATCTGGCAACAGCTCTGCTGGACATTCCTGCAGTCAGCATGCCAATTGTATGCTCCCTCAAAACTTTAGACTCTGGCATTGTGTTGTGTGACAAAACTGCACATTTTTAAGTGGTCTTTTATTGTCCCCAGCACAAGGTGCACCTGTGTAATGATCATGCTGTTTAATCAGTTTCTTGATATGCTACAACTGTCAGGTGGATGGATTATCTTGGCAAATGAGAAATACTCAGAAAGAAATAAGCTTTTTGGCGTATAGAACATTTCTGGGATCTTTTATTTCAGCTCATGAAACATGGGATCAACACTTTACACGTTGCGTTTATATGTTTGTTCAGTGTATATTTGTAAGTACGGTGTCCAGTAGAGGTTGGCGTTTGAAAGCATCTTGGAATTGAAGAAAGCACCGGAACCACGGCAAAATTAGTGGGATCTTACATTTTGCAACACACGATTTGAAAAAGCATGGGATCAAACGAAGCTTCGGAGGTAATTGATTACGTACTTCAGATAAAGTGATACACGCATCGGCACACTGCTTCGAAGTTAGCTACTTAGCGATTTTGACACATGCCTCGGAGCTCCGGTGTCAAACGTAACATCACTAGTCATAGAACGTAAAATGTTTCTGTAAATGTTACTGGGAATGTTGTTGTAGTTAAGGATACATTGGTCTTTAAAATATCCTGTATTTGTAACAAGATACCTTTTGGATGCATCTTTGGCCATCTATGGCTAGTAATATTCACAGTAACTTGCCACCAGCTTCCTGTAAATCACTATAAAATGCAGAGCAACGACATAGTACAATACTGCCTAGTATACTGTAAGAAAGTAAATACTACTGTAATCGTGTTAGTATTTTACAGTATTTACGTTGGATTAATGCAGGCAGGTTGCATATTACAGCAAATGTATGAATACTTTGAATTTTATATCACTTGCACTGCTCGAGGCCTAGACAAAGGCTTCCAAACTGACTGTGATTACAGGGCAAAACAGAACAAAATGACACAGCTTAGTAGATTTAAGACCAGCTGTCACTCTGATCTGTTCCCTATATACATGAACTTGTTATGGCACTACTACCACATATAAGTTCAATTGGTACATCATTCTCACTGTTAACTAGTGACAACCCTACTACTACCTAGTTCAGTTTATTGTACTGTTTATTTTTGTCAGTAAAATGTGTAAGTATTAAAAATATATATATATACTGCATAGCACAAGTGATGTGTGGTTATGGAAATTCATTATCAGACTGAAAGAAAAAAATTAATACCATCAAAAGGTTTGGGGCTGGACCAAAAACATCTGGGGCTGAAGGCCCGGAAGCCCTAATAACACCACTGGGACTATTCACACACATCCCATGCTCATTTATGTTGCATTCAATGAAGTCTGCTGTGCTTTTCCCTTCATACTGGGCTCCCGAGTTGCGCAGCGGTCTAAGGCACTGCATCTCAGTGCTTGAGGCGTCTCTACAGACCCCCTGGTTTGATTCCAGGCTGTATCACAACCGGCCGTGATTAGGAGTCCCATAGGGTGGCGCACAATTTGCCCAGGTTTGGCCGGTGTAGGCCGTCATTGTAAATAAGAATTTGTTCTTAACCGACTTGCCTAGTTAAATAAAGGTAAAATAAAATAAAAAAATAAATACTGTTTTTTATCACTGTTCTATGACCAAACTCGATGATCCATCCAAGCGTGTAACAAAATATATTCATACACAGCACGTTGATTGATGCAAAGGTGAGTGTTTATCGCTCCAGTCAACAGCAAAGAATTGGCCTACACTTGGAGTGTCTCTTATAGGAATAATTATATATAAATATCTGTCTAATAAAGTAATGCGTTTCACGGCCTAGGCCTAGGGAGATTGCAGGAAGGAGCTGGACAACATTCAAGTGAAGTCAGGTGTTTTATTTAAAGCAGTGATCAGTGGTAGTTACTGAACTTGGATATTTACAGAATGGATCCACGAAACAAGAAAAGCTAGAATATAAAAATTGTCTAGCCCACACTCGCTACAGATATTACCACTGTGGCTCAAACCACGCATCCTGTAGATTGAAAATGGTGGACGGACAGGTAGGTAACTATGTATCAGCACTCTACCAATTTCCTTTGTCTGAAATAGACTGGTATAAATAACAGTTGGTAACCCCTCCTACCTGGATTGGGTCATACCAACTCACTTAATAACAAACAGGGAAAAACTAAACCCATGTGCCAAATTTGCGCCTCCAAACTGGGTATGAATGGGCACTCAACCCGACGTGACACCTCCCCCTAGGACCTGGAAATGCACGTCGGAGCGTGGCAAACATTGCAACAATGAACTGGCAAATACATTTTTTAAAGTGAGTAAGAAATTAATTTTATGACTTAAAAATGCATAATAATTTAGCAGACCATGTAAACTCAGTAGCTTAGCCTACTGAATAAAGTTTCATAAACCAAATGGTTAACTGAGAGTATCCATTGGGCACACTGTAAAACATTTCCTGTAAAATGTACAGTAAGTTACTGGCAGCAATTGGCCGTTAAGTTACTATAATGTATTTTACAGTACAGCTACTGTAATCAATTTTATGGTAATCCATTTTACTGTACCAAAATTCTACTGTAATCTAATTTACATAATAAACTGTGTCATTTGATCACTGAATGCTGATTGGCTGAAAGCCGTGGTATATCAGACCCTGTACCACAGGTATGACACAAAATTACTTGTGTACTGTTCTAATTCAAATCAAAATCACATTTTATTTGTCACATGCGCCGAATACAACAGGTGTAGACCTTATAATAATAATAATAATATGCCATTTAGCAGACGCTTTTATCCAAAGCGACTTACAGTCATGCGTGCATAAATTTTTTTTTTGTGTATGGGTGGTCCCGGGGATCGAACTCACTACCTTGGCGTTATAAGCGCCGTGCTCTACCAGAGGTGAAATGCATACTTACAAGCCCTTAACCAACAACGCAGTTCAAGAAATTGAGTTAAGAAAATATTAACTAAATAAACTAAAGTAAAAAATAAATAAATAATAATAATAATAATAATAATAATAATAACAAGGCTATATACAGGGGGTACTGGTACCGAGTCAATGTGTGGGGGTACAGGTTAGTCGAGGTAATTTGTACATGTACAGTTAGTCGGAAGTTTACATACACCTTAGCCAAATACATTTAAAAACTAAGTTTTTCACAATTCCTGACATTAAATCCTAGTAAAAATTCCCTGTTTTAGGTCAGTTAGGATCACCACTTTATTTTAAGAATGTGAAATGTCCAAATAATAGTAGAGAGAATTATTTATTTCAGCTTTTATTTCATCACATTCCCAGTGAGTCAGAAGTTTACATACACTCAATTAGTATTTGGTAGCATTGCCTTTAAATTGTTTCACTTGGGTCAAACATTTCAGGTAGCCTTACACAAGCTTCCCACAATAAGTTGGGTGAATTCTGGCCCATTCCTCCTGACAGAGCTGGTGTAACTGAGTCAGGTTTGTAGACCTTCTTGCTCGCACACACTTTTTCAGTTCTGCCCACACATTTTCCACATAATTTTCCTTCCTCATGATGCCATCTATTTTGTGAAATGCACCAGTCCCTCCCCGTGCTTCACGGTTGGGATGGTGTTCTTTGGCTTGCAAGCAACCCCCTTTTTCCTCCAAACATAACGATGGTCATTATGGCCAAACAGTTCTATTTTTGTTTCATCAGACCAGAGGATATTTCTCCAAAAAGTACGATCTTTGTCCCCATTTTCAGTTGCAGCGGTTTTGGAGCAGTGGCTTCTTCCTTGCTGAGCGGCCTTTCAGGTTATTTTGATATAGGACTCGTTTTACTGTGGATATAGATACTTTTGTAGCTGTTTCCTCCAGCGTCTTCACAAGGTCCTTTGATGTTGTTCTGGGAGTGATTTGCACTATTCGTACCAAAGTACGTTAATCTCTAGGAGTCAGATCTCGTCTCCTTCCTGAGCGGTATGATGGCTGCGTAGTCCCATGGTGTTTATGCTTGTGTACTATTGTTTGTACAGATGAACGTGGTACCTTCAGATGTTTGGAAATTACTCCCAAGGATGAACCAGACTTGTGGAGGTTTATAATTTTTTTTCTGAGGTCTTGGCTGATTTCTTTTGATTTTCCCATGATGTCAAGCAAAGAGGCACTGAGTTTGAAGATAGGCCTTGAAATACATCCACAGGTACACCTCCAATTGACTCAAATGATGTCAACTAGCCTATCAGAAGCTTCTAAAGCCATTACATAATTTTTTGGAATTTTGAAATCTGTTTAAAGGCACAATCTGTTTAAAGGCACAGTCAACTAAGTGAAATAATCTGTCTGCAAACAATTGTTGGAAAAATTACTTGTGTCATGCATAAAGTCGATGTCCTAACCGACTTGCCAAAACTAGTTTGTTAACAAGAAATTTGTGGAGTGGTTGAAAAACGAGTGTAGTGTTGAGTAAACGTTGCTAATTATGCTGTGCGACAAGGAGGACCCGCTGACGCTGTATTTTCATCATAAGGTTTATTCATAACAAAGGGTTACAGCGTCGATTTACAGATACCTGCAGATACCCGGAGAATAATCGCCCCATCTCTAATATGATTATTCTGTCTTCCTTTCTCCCAACTGTGGTATATATGCTATGTGATCTGATATGGGTGTTCCCTACAGACCAATCCCAGGAGGACACCTAACAGACTTCCTATTCTATGGTGTGTCACTCTAAAACCGCTCCCTCTAAAACTGAATAAACCTCCTCTCAGGTTCCACTTGAAAACATTAGCAAAGTCATAATTCTTCATACACTACATATTCCCCCCTTACAGACACATTAAGTCTCGAAACCAAAAAGAATAGGATTATGACAAGTAACAATTTCTCTTATTGAGTATTTTTAACAATAAACCCAAAACACTTTTCTCTGGAGTGTAAATACCTTTCTATGAAATATGAACAAATCTTTATGGAGTGTGATTACATTACTATGAAATATGAACAAATCTCTATGGAGTGTGAGAGCGAAAAACCTGTCTGGCAGCCTTCTTTCCAAATATCCATCCATCAATCAAGACAGTAAAATTCTCTCACGGCCCCTCTGCCCCAGGCAACCACTTAAGTACTCCAGATCAATTCATAAATCTTTATCAATGCATTTGAAACTATGATGCAACTAAATACACATGAAAGCCTCAGCAAACAAAATACTATCCAAAATGTCCACACTCAGGCTGGTCGACCCATCGGACCCTACTGTGGATTCTCTCTATCCCTGCCTAGACTCCATATCCCTAAGCATTCACGAAATAAACAAAAACATCTGAGATCCCCACATGTATCCAATAACATCAAATATCATTCTACAAAAATTAATACCAAAGAATATGACACAAATTATGTATTCCACATGCAAATATGTCTATATATCATTGCAGACACTGGAATGTAGTCCACTACACTTAATCTCCTCAGCAGTGTCGACTTCCAATGCATCTTCGATGATGGAATCGGAACCTTTCCACACCTTCCTTGTTCCATTTCCTCCAGTCCATATTGTCCTTGTTTGAGTATTTCAATCTCTACATATTCCCCCATATGCTTCTGGAAGAAAAGAAAAGACCAAACAGTATCTTTTGCAAAACAACACATTCAAATTAAAACACCAATTTCAACTAAGAATATAAAAATGATATATAAAATGAATCTAAATGAATCACATTCTATTCCCCCCTTTGATTCATAACAAAATACTAAAATCACACTAATATTGAAACCTCTGAAATCTATCTATCAATACTCCTTTGTCTTGACAGAAGGTTAAACCCTCTTACGTTTCATTCGCAAAACCCCTCAAATTATAGTTAATATTATCTATGTTATCTTCCCAAAATTTTACACCATACCATGGAAAAATCCCCACTTCTCTCTTAGACTTATCCTCCAATGATAGGCTTCCCAGACTATGAAACTTCTCTCTTTCAGAATCAGATATCTCTTTCCCTTTGCTTCCCCTATTTTAAATTTAAAAAAAAACTCATATGGAAGCTTCAACTTCAACATGTAACAACATCCTATCCATCCATAGGTAAGAATATATTTTCTCACCACACAAACCCCTAAATAACTCCTATCCATCATATGTTTTATTAGAACTAAAACAGCTTTTAGCCCTCACTGGTTTCCTCTCCAATGCTTCATGAAGCGCTGTTAACTGATTTTCCTTCCTATCTAACAAATTCACCTAGGTTAATTCATTTAACCAATAACACTTAAACCTAGGCCTAAACAAATGTTTCCACAACTACAAGGAAAATGAGCTGTATCACCCATCCTAACCCTAATAACAGTCTTTTCCTCTAAAATTGGTGCTGAAGCTATTTGCTCCCTTGTAATCAAATGTGATATATTTATGGCTTTAATAACTGTCAATGTTGAAATAGTTAAATTGTTTCTCACTGTTGTTATAATATACTAAAGTGTTGATGTCATTGTTGTTGTTTCATCTAGTTTCCCCAAAGCTTTGAACTCTTTACTTGTACTTCCATCTATCACCACTAGTGTCACTACATTCACTCTCAGTCCTAACTCTAATCCCTCACTTTCAAACTTTTGATTATAAAAAATACACTTACAATTACCTTGATCTTCCTGCTGGGAATTGTAAATATAGATACTCAATCACCCTCAATCTTCTCTTATCATTCAGCAACGCATACTTTCTCAATGCAACTGCTCCTAACAGATCTAAACATCTACCATATCTATCTTAACTCTAAATTTCACTTCACCACTGTTCTCTCTCTCTTACTACTAACTTTGAAACTTAGCTTACTGTCCTAGAGTTCCTTCAACCCTAGTTTTCCTAACTTTTTAATCTAATCTTTTCTCCTAAATTTTAGAAAAATCATTTCACTGATTTATTCACAAAATCCTCTCCCTCTAATATTAAAATATGTGATCGGGAAGTCCCCACCTGCTTATGATTACTTTATACACAGACTTGGCAAACGATTGAGCATCTTTTAGCCTAGTTTGAAATCTCTTGGTGTAGGAATGTAACCAAGAATAACAGTCACCCTTTTAACATTATTTTTCAAACAGATTGTGCTCCTTCCTATGATATAATCTTTTCAAGCAAATATGGTTCCCAAAAACCCTACTCTTTTAAAATCTTCTACCAGACAGCCGTCTGGTGTACATCTTATTGTACAGTTCAACTTACACAATGCTTCTCTTCCCAACAATGCAATAGGTATATGTTCTGATACCAGTATGGGTATTTACATTTTCTTGATTTTTATAGCAGAGCTCAATTGGTTCCTTAAGAGTAATCAGCTGTTTTACTCTCTCAAATCCCTATCCTAATTAGTTAATTTTACATAGTGAGATGTGTAACCTCTTCAGGCTGAACACAGATAAAAGCTTTTCCACTATCCACCATCACTTCTCATAGTCCTTTGTTTTCACTTCAATTGTTGGATATTTTTCCCTAATTGGTGCTACCAGTTGACACCCCCCTTCGGATCTTCTAGGCACTCCTAGAATCCTTGCTCCTTTAAGGGTTCACCTGTCCTCCAGATGATCTTCACTTGCTCCTGTATCTTCCTCTGAAATTCCCTCTTGTGTTTCCAGAAACGATCTATGGATATGAAACAACTTGTACCACTAGTTGTGGCTGGTACAATTGCATTTGACCTTGTTCAGTTGAAGCTATGGCAGTGATTGTTGATTTGGTGCACACTGATTCTTCATAACCAAAGCTTTTCTTCTCCTTCTTCTTCTCCCCCCAGTTGTATTTGATCAAGTTTTCTGAGAGTTTCTTGGTCCTGTTCTTTCTTGTTGTTGACATATCGGTATTCTTCAAAAGCTTATATTCTAAGTTCTGTCCTCGAATGATCACCTTCCATCATCTTCTTACTTGTGCTCTCTTTCCTTTCCTCAATGTATTCTTATTCAATTCTTGGGATCCTTTTCTCATCAGTTTTTTTTTCTCTTCTCTTCTGTAGTTGTTGTTCCAGTTCTCTTTGTCTCTTCTAAATTATTCCCCTTATCCAGGCATAATACACTTCAGTCTATATCTCTTTCTATTTCTTCTTTGCTAATCATTGTTGGATAAAATCCTCTTGAATATGAAGCACCTTTAATCTCCAAGTCTTCATCTTTGTCTTCATCTTTCCGAACCTCATTCTTCTCTTAGTTTCCAGACATCTCAGTTTTTTCTTACTTCTGGAGTTTTGGATTCATCTTTCTGGTCGTCTCTGCTTCTCCTCTCTCTATTATTCAATCACTTTCATCATGTTGATGACGTCAGGGTTAAGATTCCCTCCACTGGCTATGGTTGTTCAATGTCAGGCCAACTTTTATTCCCTTTTTTTTTTTTTTTTTTTTTCATCAATTGATCAGTCTTTTGCCAAGTCCTTGTCAAATTGTCATAACATCAATTAAGCTAGGCACACAACATATCCTTTATGGGAAGGTAGGTTTTTGTAAATAAAACAGTACTAGCCTTGATTTTTTTGACTTGATCCTGTCGCAGCAGACTCTGTCGCATCACACCCTGTCGCATGATGTACACGTCAGCACTTCCGCTCTCTCTCTCTCTCCTCGTTCCTCTTATGTCTCTCATATCACAAAAGAACAAAGAAACAGACAATAATTTAGTAGTTTATGAGTCACTGAGTTATTTCAACCATTCAATATTCCTCTAGTCACATTCGCGCTACGAATTAACTCAGGAATAATATAAATAGCTCAATAACATTTTTTATTTAATTTATTTATTTAATTATTTTTTAATTCGTCAACATCTATCTCTCATTTATCAATTCAATAGGTCTCAAGAAAACAGTTTCATCGTCAAACAGCCGATGTAACAACCAGAATACACCATTAGCCTCTAAATGTTCCCTTCTCTTTGTTCCTTCGTTCGTCTGCGTCTCCCCGCAGCACAGTGTAGCAGAGGAGTGGCATAATTACCCCTACGTCACTCTAGAGTCATAAAATCACGCGCATGCACAGTTCAAACATCACTACGATTTCACAGTGGAAGGAGCTCTCTCCCAGCTCTCTCCACGCTAGGCAACAGAAAGTTAACAGTCCCACTGTATTTCCTCTCTTTTACCCCTCATAGACAAACAAAAACACTTAACAGAGCTCACACTATTCTAAAGACAATTTTGGAGGCTCGATCCATTCCAATGGACCCTCAAGGTAAAAATTAGCATGTAGCATGTATCATTTTAGCAATTAGCATGTAGCATGTATCATTTCAACCTCCGCCGTGTCGTAAAATTCCTTTGTTCCTAAATTTCTGCTACCACGAGGTCCCGCCGGAAATCGAATGATTCGTCAACCACAAGCTGAGAGGTAACATACATTCAAATTTATACCACAGCCTCAAGTCCCCTGGACTTACCTACTTCACCTAACGTGTTATAGGATTTTTTGGCCCATCATAATGATCGCCTCCTTAAGAGGGCTACCGTAGATTCACAGCGGTTCTAAGTTACACACATATTCCTAGGCCTTATTCCTCTCAATCTATTCTTCTTGAACTTCATTCAAGCAAAATATCCCTATAGACACTCCCCCCTTTTTGCGTTGTTTACCAGTGCAAACAAATTTAGAACAGACTCCTATCTCACAGCACATTAGCAACGCACACACGCAAGTTCTTTAACGGTGCATTCTTTCAACGCACACACACAGACACACGAACTGACCAGAGCCCAAAGTTTAGAGCAAACTCACCCTTATCTGCCTCTGTATCTAGAGTCAGCTCGGCGCCCATGAATGAAACGCTGAGGAAAAACGCAATACCTTCCAAATCCTCGCCGCCATTTTGTAGTGTCGAGTAAACGTTGCTAATAATGCTGTGTGACAAGGAGGACCCGCTGACGCTGTATTTTCATCATAAGGTTTATTCATAACAAAGGGTTACAGCGTCGATTTACAGATACCTGCAGATACCCGGAGAATAATCGCCCCATCTCTAATATGATTATTCTGTCTTCCTTTCTCCCAACTGTGGTATATATGCTATGTAATCTGATATGGGTGTTCCCTACAGACCAATCCCAGGAGGACACCTAACAGACTTCCTATTCTATGGTGTGTCACTCTAAAACTGAATAAACCTCCTCTCAGGTTCCACTTGAAAACATTAGCAAAGTCATAATTCTTCATACACTACACGAGTTTTAATGACTCCAACCTAAGTGTATGTAAACTTCCGACTTCAACTGTAGGTAGGGGTAAAGTGACTGTGCATAGATAATAAACAGCGAGTAGCAGCAGTGCAAATGAAAGGGCTTTTCAGCAGTCTTATGGCTTGGGGGTAGAAGCTGTTAAGGAGCCTTTTGATCCTAGACTTGGCGCTCCGGTACCGCTTGCCGTGCGTTAGCAGAGAGAACAGTCTATGACTTGGGTGACTGGAGTCTTTGACAATTTTTTGGGCCTTCCTTTGACACCGCCTAGTATATAGGTCCTGGATGACAGGAAGCTTGGCCCCAGTGATGTACTGGGCCGTACGCACTACCCTCTGTAGCGCCTTACAGTCAGATGCCGAGCAGTTGCCATACAAGGAGGTGATGCAACCGGTCAAAATGCTCCAGAGTGGCGCAGTGGTCCTGTGCCACTAGAGATCCTGGTTTGAATCCAGGCTCTGTCGTAGCCGGCCGTGACCGGGAGACCCATGGGGCGGCTCACAATTGGCCCAGCGTGATCCAGGGTAGGGGAGGGAATGGCCGGCAGGGATGTAGCTCAGTTGGTAGAGCATGGCGTTTGCAACGCCAGGGTTGTGGGTTCGATTCCCACGGGGGGCCAGTATGAAAAATAAAAAAATAATGTATGCACTCACTAACTGTAAGTCGCTCTGGATAAGAGCGTCTGCTAAATGACGTAAATGTAAATGTAATGTAAATGTAAAGCTGTAGAACGTTTTGAGGATCTGGGTACCCATGCCAAATCTTTTCAGCTCCTGGGGGGAAAAGGTGTTGTCATGCCCTCTTCACCACTGTCTTGGTGTGTTTGGACTATGATAGTTTGTTGGTGATGTGGACACCAAGGAACTTGAACCTCTGGACCCGCTTCACTACAGCCCCGTCAATGTTAATGGGGGCCTGTTCGGCCCTCCTTTTCCTGTAGTCCACGATCAGCTCCTTTGTCTAACTCATATTGAGGGAGAGGTTGTTGTCCTGGCACCACACTGCCAGGTCTCTGACATCCTCTCTATAGGCTGTCTCACTGTTGTTTCGTCTGCAAACTTAATGATGGTGTTGAAGCCGTGCTTGGCCACGCAGTCGTGGGTGAACAGGGAGTACAGGAAGGAACTAAGCACGCACCCCGGTGGGGTCCCAGTGTTGAGGATCAGCGTGGCAGATGTGTTGTTGCCTACCCTTACCACCCGTCAGGAAGTCCAGGATCCAGTTGCAGAGGGAGGTTTTTAGTCCCAGGGCCCTTAGGTTAGTGCTGAGCATTGAAGACACTATGGTGTTGAACACTGAGCTGTAGTCAATGAACAGCATTCTCACATACTGTACATACTGTACGTGTTTCTTTTGTCCAGGTGGAAAGGGCAGTGTGGAGTGAGATTGAGATTGCGCCTTAATTACGTTGGTAACCAGTTTATAATAGCAATTAGGCACGTCAGGGGTTTGTGGTATATGGCTCAGAGTTGCATCGTGCTTAGAACAGCCCTTATCCGTGGTATATTGGCCATTTATACAACGGGTGGGTCTAATCCTGAATACTGATTGGTTAAAACTGCATTCCAGCCGGTGTCTATTACACAAGTTACCACCGGCTAACTATATGATGTTAAAATACCTATTTACTATGTTCCATCTGACTGCGCAATACACTGTCTCATCAGCCCAGCCAGGCAATTTATAAACTTGATCTCCACTATAAAAAGCATCTAGAAATCATCTTTTAGACTAACATTTAGTTTTCAACAGTGGAGATTTGCATAAACCTTGCTGTCTGTCTCTCCAACATTTTCAATATTCACAATATTCAAATTCGATCTCCAGCTGTCCCATAGTAATTAACTTGTCGGGAATCTGAATGTTTTAATTTTTTTATTTCACCTTTATTTAACCAGGTAAGCCAGTTGAGAACAAGTTCTCATTTACAACTGCGACCTGGCCAAGATAAAGCAAAGCAGTGCGATAAAAAATTTGACAGACAGGCAGGCAGCGATTATCAGCTCGTTGAAATCATGATTCAGCTACATTTTTCAGTGATTTCAACCAAGTTTGATTAAAAAAAACATATCACAGTCATCGCAAGTAAAACATTTCTGTAACTGTTACTGAAAATGTTGTAGTTAAGGATACATTGGTCTTCATAATTTTTTTTCTTCATTACAACAATTTATCTGATGATACATTTCTGACTATCTCTGGATAGTGCCAATACAATACTGAGATATTCACGGTAACTTAATGCTACAGCAATGAAACACAGTACAATACAGTAAAAGTGACTAATAAACTGTAAGAATTTTTTAACAGTATTTCAATGTAATTAAGAGGGATCAGAGCAAGCAGGTTGGCTGTATACTAGGTGTTTTATATCACTTGCACTGTTAGAGGCCTTAACAAAGGCTTTCAAACTGCCCGTGATTACAGGGCAAACCAGATCAAATGGACCATTAAAAGGTTTATGACCTGCTACCACTCTGATCTGTTCCCTATACACATATAATTGTTAGGGAACTACTACCACATAACACTTAAATTGGTACAGGACTCTCACTAACGGGTGCAACAAATATAGGCACGCCTCAAAATGTACCATAATTTACAGTATGCTGCACTAAATATATAGAAATACAGCAATACAGTACTTTATTGGTGAATTGTATTGAAAATAAAATTAGCAATTGCCAATAGTGAATATTTAATTATATACACTACAGCGTACCAACTGATATTTGGTGATTTATAAAACTTGTACTTGAGGCCTTAACAAAGGCTTCTAAACTGACAGCAACTACAGAGCAAAACAGATCAAAAAGACACTCAACCAATAAAGGTTTGCAACAGGTTATTAGAAAATTTTGATAATTTATAAAAAATAGAAAGCTGAAATATCACATTTACATAAGTATTCATAAAATGTACCAAGTACTTTGTTGAAGCACCTTTGGCAACGATTACAGCCTTGAGTCTTCTTGGGTATGACGCACACCTGTATTTGGGGAGTTTCTCCCATTCTTCTCAAGCTCTGTCAGGTTGGATGGGGAGGGTCGCTGCACAGCTATTTTCAGGTCTCTCCAGAGATGTTCGATCGGGTTCAAGTCCGGGCTCTGGCTGGGCCACTCAAGGACATTCAGAGACTTGTCCCGAAGCCACTCCTGCGTTGTCTTGGCTGTGTGCGTAGGGTCGTTGTCCTGTTGGAAGGTGAACCTTTGCCCCAGTCTGAGGTCCTGAGCGCGCTGGAGCAGGTTTTCATCAAGGATCTCTCTGTACTTTTACTGGTGCCAGGTTTCCTCCAGACGTGATGCTTGGCATTCAGGCCAAAGAGTTCAATCTTGGTTTCATCAGACCAGAGAATCTTGTTTCTCATGGTCTGAGAGTCCTTTAGATGCCTTTTGGCAAACTCCAAGCAGACTGTCATGTGCCTTTTACTGAGGAGTGGCTTATCAGTAAAAGTAAACTTGTCGACAAGTTAAAAGTCCATCTACTGTATTACAAAAGTTATATTGGGTTGTCAACGCACCCAAATATCAACATTTGAAGGAGATGTATCTTTTGTGTTACTGATTTAGTCTGGCTTTAATTCTAGTTAGTCTACAAATTAATAATGTATATGTTCGATTCACATCTCCATGTCAAACAATAATTCAAGTTAAAGAATAGGACTAAATCAAAATCAGCCTTTATTTAATTTTGATTTGATCCTATTCTTTAACTTTGATTTTTGGTTGAGATGGAGATGTGAATCCAACATATTAATAATTAACTTGAAGATTAAATTTGAAATCAACCAAAGCTTGAAACCCTAAAAATGGTTTCTCCTCTCCTAAGCAATCAGCAATTACACTGAACAAAAATATAAACACAACATGTAAAGTATTGGTCCCATGTTTCATGAGCTGAAACAACAAATCCCAGATATTTCCCAAACACACAAAAAGCTTATTTCTCTAAAATGTTGTGCACAAATGTGTTTCCATCCCTGTTAGTGAGCATTTCTCCTTTGCCAAGATAATCCATCCACCTGACAGGTGTGGCATATCAAGAAGCTGATGAAACAATATGATCATTACACAGGTGCACCTTGTGCTGGGGACAACAAAAGGCCACTCTAAAATTTGCAGTTTTGTCGCACAACACAATGCCACAGATGTCTCAAGTTTTGAGGGAGCGTGCAATTGGTATACTGACTGCAGGAATGTCCACCAGAGCTGTTGCCAGATAATTTAATGTTCATTTCTCTAACAGAAGCCGCCTCCAACGTCGTTTTAGAGAATTTGGCAGAACATCCAACAGGCCTCACAACTGCAGACCACGTGTATGGTGTTGCGTGGGTGAGCGGTTTACTGATGTCAAAGTTGTGAACAAAGTGCCCCATGGGGTGGGGGGGGGGGTTGGGGTGGGACCTACACATCTGGCTGGGGAGTTACTGAGGAGTAATTGTCTGTAATGAAGCCCTTTTGTGGGGAAAAAACTCATTCTGATTGGCAGGACCTGGCTCCCCAGTGGGTGGGCCTGGCTGCCCAGTGGGTGGGCCTATGACCTCCCAGGCCCACCCATGGCTGCAACCCTACCCAGTCATGGGACATCCATAGAATAGGGCCTAATGAATTTATTTCAATTGACTGATTTCCTTATATGAACTGCTCTTCACCTCTACAAGGCAATTAGTATTAGTACTTCAGTCTCCCTTGTTTGTGGCGATTGTGTCAGCGGCGATCTCGTCGCAAAATTATGACGGTTCTGCAGAGTTATTCAAGGAAGACTCCCCACCACTATCTCACTTGAGTATCTTACAGTACCTAGTTACTTTCAGATTATCTCATTTTGCTCTTTTGTAGCTTTGGCAACTATGTGTGTGTTTTCTATACCTGTTCACTCTTCTCCCTATAGGCTTTACAGACGCTCTCCACCCCTTGGCTGCAACCCTTCTAATTTAGTGTACCCTGCGCACACAACGCATGTGAAATTCCTGGTCTCTGGCAGCATTTGGAACTGACGATCTGTGGTCAAGAACGCTGAGTTCATCTCAACCTATGCTGCCCTTCAGTCCTTTGACTTTTTTTGCCCTGATGGAGACATTCCCCCAGAGAACACTGCAACTCCAGCTGCTCTCTGTTCATCTGACTACATTTCTCTAATAGTCCGAGAGCATCTGGTCGTCACAGTGGTGGCACAGGGCTACTCATTTCTCCTAAGTGGAGATTCTCTTTTCTCCCTCACTTACCTGTCCATCTCCTCATTTGAATTCAATGCTGTCACTGTCACTTGCCCACTCAAGCTTAACATTGGTATCACCTATCGCCCATCAGGTGCTCTTAGAGGTTGGGGAACAGGAGTGGGAGTTCCGATCGAGGACTAATGCCGCGGGGAAAAAGACAGACGGGGATGGGGATAAGAGGAATATTGGGACAGGGACACAGAACGGTGGATTTCTGAGGAGGAATGGAGGGGAAAAGGAGGAAGAAGAGAATGAGGAAAGCAAAGGTTGGATTTGAGGAAGATGGCGATGGAGATGGGGTGTCGATGAAGATTGGTGTCAAGAGCAAACAGAGTAAGCCGAGTTCTGGAGGTGAAATGGAAGTGAATGAGGGCGAGTTAAGTGAGGTGGAAGGTGTGGTGAAGAGCTCGGAGCCTGAGCTTGGCATCGATGGACATGATAAAGAAGAATCTGGTCCAGTAGGAGTGACATTTTGGGAGAAAGTGGATCCTTGCCTTTTGGCGGATCCATTTCTGGTTTCAGGTTGGGTGGGAAAGGAGTTGGGTGCAGTTGAATCAGTGAAGGTAACCTGTAGTGGACTTGAGATATTTGTTTGTGTTTCTTCTGACCAGAGAGGAGCGGGCACTCCATGTCACGCAACTTGGGTCAAGATCAGTTTTTTTGCTTTGCTCTTACGAACATGGCACCATTGAAAGGAGTGATTTCTGGGGTAGTGTTAAATGTGGAGGTGGAGGAATTGAAGTTGAAGATTCCTGGTGTTTGTGACTTCCTGCCCTTTGGCGTGACGCAGACCCGGTGGTGAGCGTGGTGAAACAGAGGAGTCACTGTCAGTCCTTTTGAGTTTTGAGTCAGAGTCTTTACCCTACAAAGTCATGTTAGGATATAACATTTATCCTATTAGAGCTTTTGTGGCGAATCCACTGCACTGTTTCAGGTGCAACATTCATGGTCATGTTGTAGCAGTGTGTAGGAGGGAGATTCCAAGATCTGGGAAGGGTGCAGGAGGGCATGTATGGCGTTGTAGGGAGGTCATACAGGCACGTGGAGGCCACACACACTACTGAGCCTCATTTTGACTTGTTTTAAGGACATTACATCAAAGTTGGATCAGCCTGTAGTGTGGTTTTCCACTTTAATTTTGAGGGTGACTCCAAATCCAGACCTCCATGGGTTGATACATTTGATTTCCATTGATAATTTTTGTGTGATTTTGTTGTCAGCACATTCAACTATGTAAAGAACAATTATTTAATACGATTATTTCATTCATTCAGATCTAGGATGTGTTGTTTAAGTGTTCCCTTTATTTTTTTGAGCAGTGTATTTTCCACCTTCTCCTCCCTCTTTAATCCTCCACCCCCTCCTCCCGCTCTTTGGATGACATTGTCAACCACTTTGAAAAGAAGAAGGTTGACGACATCCGCTCCTCATTCACGCAGCCTATTGAGTCCACTTGTCCCACTCACACAGAAGTGCCCTATGCCTTGACCTCTTTCTCCCCTCTCTCTCCAGATGTCATCCTGTGAGGTCACCTGACAACCTGCCGCCACTAGTGGTTCTGGGGGCAGGGGGGCCAACAAGCTTGGACCCCCTTGTGTCCCCCCTAATTGCGGAGTCTGAAATAATTATTACATAATAAATTTTTGCGATCATGTTCTTTTTTTTTTTTTACATCCGTTATTAGACAGTGGCAAAGCGGAACACTAAAGTAACCCAACACATTTTCTATTGGGACTCCTTTAGGCGGAACACAACAGTATCGTACCACATGGATCTGCAAGTATTTTTCTATTCAGAAGAAATAAATTTGCCGCAAATAATATCATTCAAGCAAGAAGAAGGAAATAAAAGAGAGGTGAGCAAAATGTTTAATATGTTGTATTTGTAACATAGTTAACTATTAAATGCATTACAGAAGTTTAACGTTAGATCAGCTAATGGTAACCTGGCCGTTTGTTACTTTCTTTGTGAATTAATTAAGGAATTGGCTTGAATCCTGGCCTATGTATTCGTTTGCATTGTTTTTGGTTTAGTTTTGTAGCTAATTCTAACAGTCAGTCATCGAAAATGTATGGCAATATGAAAAAGGATATCATATTTGATCAAAAACACATGGTGCCGAGTGCTTTTACTTAAACCACACTCAGTAAACGCATTGTAACGTTAAAAGGTTAGACATGAAACCTAGCAAGTCAGTTATTTTCAGTAAATGAATGAATAAGCTTTGTCCCCATTGCTTTTGCTCTATAGTTCTCACCAAAATGAAGAGAAAAAAAGGACATCATGTCCTTCTTCCAAAGAAAAGACAAGGCAGAAAGTCAGACAGAGCCAGAGGGTTCAGGTGTGGAGAGAGCAAGAGAGAGCAGAGAGCCTGCAGACAGAGAGCAGGAAGACTTGTCCATTGGAGAGACAGAGTGAAGGCATAGTAGAGCAGGAAAGTGAGACAGATGGAGAGACTGAGGCTGAGAGTGAGACACCAACAGAGGAGCCATGTGCGTCCACAATCAGTGGACCATCAGGTTTGGGATGTTGAATAAATCTGTGGTCACTTGTAAAGCAGTGCAATTAGTCAGTTTATATGGTGTATAGACATGTGTTGGTTTATGATTGAAATGAATGATCTCATTTAACATGCTATTGGGCTTGTGATATAGATATCAGATGGATTTCAGAAGTTGTCTGATGGCTATGATATGTGTCGGAAATTACCCAAATAGATCCTTTTAATTATCGTTATTTTTTCTTCGACAGATATCAGCAAATCCCGGGAGGACCCACCGGTGCAGCTAGTGATGAACATGTACTCAAGAACTCTGATGGGGGACAGGAGGAGGAGCTTCAAGGCGGCCTGGTACCACATCCACCCCTGGCTTGAATATTCACAAAAAAAATCAGACTCTGTGTTTTGTTACGCCTGCAGGCATTTTAGCCCTCCCAAAAGTCTCAGAGACTAGATTTGTTTCAAAATTGGGTTTTAACAACTGGAGGAAGGCAACTTACAAAGAGGGGGGATTTGCAATTCATGCAAGGTCTGAGCAGCACAAACAAGCAATGATTACATGGAGAAACTATCAGAAAGCTGTAAAAAGTAATGCAACACTGGTAAATGCCCTAAACAAGAAACACAACAAACAGGTTAAAGAAAATCTGGACTATATTAAAACAATAGGAGAAGTACTACTATTTACAGCCACACAAAACATTGCACAAAGAGGACACGATGAGTCTGTAGAGTCTGATAATAAAGGGAACTTCATGGCAATCCTAGAAACAATAGCTAAGCATGACACAACTGTGAAAAAAAGGTTGACTTCCATTCACAATGCAGAATACACAAGCAAAGGGATTCAGAATGAGGTTCTGAGTTGTTTTACACACATGGTTTGAACAAAAGTTATAGAAGAAGTGAACGACAGTGAGGCCTTTAGCATAATGGCAGATGAAACAAAAGATGTAAAAAAAATAAAAAGGATCAGATATCTCCAGTACTCAGGTACTATTTCAGTGGAGCTGTCAATGAGAGCTTTCTCCACTTTGAATCGGCTGATCGACTAGATAAAGCAGGGCTTACTGACAAAATCATACACCTATTAGAAAGTCATTGTCTTGAATACAATAACAACCTAGTAGGCCAAGCATATGACGGTGCTTCAGTTATGAGAGGCAGCATTCAGGCACGCATTAAAGAACAAGCAAAGCATGCCTTTTACATCCACTGCAGTGCACACTGTCTAAACTTAGTTTTAGTGGATACAGTCAAAGCTGTCCCTGAGGTAGGACAGTTCTTCTCCTTACTAGAAAGACTATGTCTTCACATCTGGGTCTTATATGCATAAAAAAATGGCTTAGCGTACAGAGAGATGTACCCAGGTGCATCTAGAGAGCTTCAGAGACTAAATGACACTCGCTGGGCATGTCGATGTATGGCTCTACATACTATTATGGATAGATTGCCTGCCATTAAATGATTCCTGCAAGACATAGTCCAAGAACACAACGGTGACAGATCTGTTGAGGCATGAGGTCTGCTTGCACAGATAGATTTACAATTCATTGTGTGCCTTGTTACATTCCATAAGGTTTTTAGAGAAGCAACATTTCTATCATATATGCTACAGTCTTCATCACTTGACCTGTCAAAGACTGTTGATTTAGTTGAAGCCTTAGTTCAAACTTTGAATTACTACAGGGATGAGTCATTTTTTGATGACCTATGGAATGAAGTTTTGAACACAGCTGAGCAATGTGATACTGCAATACAGCCTCCTGCAAAACGAACAAAAAAGCTCTCAATTTAATGGAGACTGTACTCTGTACAGTAGGTCAGAGGTCAGATTCAGAAATGGATACATACAAACCTTTTTCTACCCTGTCTTAGATCAGATGCTCAATGAGCTTAACAGACGGTTCTCTAGCAAAAGCTGTGACATAATGAATGGCATCCAAACTCTGAACCCCAAAAGTGATGCATTTCTCAAAGAGAAGTCCCTGTTTCCATTTTCTAGAATGTATTAATCAAATATTGAGGACTTGGGGCATGAACTACATCAGTTCAGAAGAATTTTACAAAGGAAAATACAGAGTGGCATGCAGAGACCCTCCAGTGTAGTAGAGCTAGCATTACTCATTGAGCCTTATAAAGAAGTTCTTTGAGCTCTTTAAACTGTGCAAAATAGCTGTTTCAATCCCTGTTAGTACCGCTTCTTGTGAACTGAGTTTTTCTGCACTAAAGCTGGTGAAAACGTATCTTAGGTCCACAATGTCAGATGAGAGATTAAGCAATTTAGGTGTATTAAGTATTGAGTCAAGAAGGGCAAAGGACTTGAATCTAGATGAATTTGCTGATCTTTTTGCAAGAAACCACAAAAAACGTAGAATTCAGTTGATGTAACTGCTACTGAATATGTAATGCAAATGTAAAAATGTAATGTAAATGCAAATAATAAATAGTTGAATGACTATAAACATGGTCTTTTGCCTATTAATGCCTGCAATGCAGTGGAGAAAACGATATGACAACAATAATGTCTAATGTAACTGGCCCCTCTAAAAGCACAACTGGCCCCAGCCTGCCCCCCCCAGTTGAAATGGTCTAGAACCGCCACTGCCTGCCGCTCAACCCCATCCCTTCCTCCCTTCTCCATACCATCTCTGGAGACCTCCCATTCCTCACTTCCCTCATCAACTCATTCCTGACCACTGGCTGCATCCCCTCAGACTTTAAAATGGCCTGAGTCGCTCCACTCCTCAAGAAACCAACACTCGACTCCTCTGACGTCAAAATCTTCAGACCGGTATCCCTTCTTTCTTTTCTTTCCTATACACTTGAGCGTGCGGTCTCTGACCAACTCTCTCGCCATCACTCTCAGAACGATCTTCTTGACCCAAACCATTCAGGCTTCAAAACGGGTCACTCAACCGAGACTGCTCTTCTCTGTGTCACGTAGGCTCTGCCAAAGTGGACATTCTCTCCTCTGTTCTCATGCTCCTAGATCTATCCCATTGCCTTTGACACTGCGAATCATCAGATCCTCCTCTCCACCCTCTCAGTGCTTTGCGTCTCAGGCTCTGCACACTCTTGGATTGTATCCTACCTGGCAGGCCGCTCCTACCAGGTGACGTGAAGAGGATCTGTGTCTACACCACGTACTCACACTACTGGTGTCCCCCAGGGCTCGGTTCTAGGCCCTCTCCTCTTCTCTCTATACACCAAGTCACTCGGCTCCATCATATCCTCACATGGTCTCTCCTATCATTGCTCCTTCAATGGGAATTGTGCCACAAATGCGAAAACAGACTGCTTACAGGGTAAGGAAACCAATTTGTAATTTGGGTGAACCATCCCTTTAATAGATCTCTCAATCATTCTCACGGCAGCACATTGGTAGTAGTCAGTAAACAGGTTTCCATCCGTTTCCATCCAACCTTTTTATGCTGGTAAAGTTATCATGAAAGGCTTGATGGAAACAGAACATTTCTCCGTAAACTTTACAAATGTCGACAAAACAAAATACACTAGAAAAAGGTGGGATCTATGTGTCATAAAACATAATTATGCGAGAAATAATCGGTGGAAACGCTTTTATGCGCAAATATTGATATAATAACCTTCAAATCTAGGTAAACTTGGAGTAGCGGTGATGACATGTGTGGTCCTGAGTGGCGCAGTGGTCTAAGGCACTGCATCGCAGTGCAAACTGTGCCACTAGAGATCCTGGTTCGAATCCAGGCTCTGTCGCAGCCGGCCGCGACCGGGAGACTCATGGGCGGCGCACAATTGGCCCAGCGTCGTCCAGGGTAGGGGAGGGAATGGCCGGCAGGGATGTAGCTCAGTTGATAGAGCATGGCGTTTGCAACGCCAGGGTTGTGGGTTCGATTCCCACGGGGGGCCAGTATAAAAAAAAAAATGTATTCACTAACTGTAAGTCGCTCTGGATAAGAGCGTCTGCTAAATGACTAAAATGTAAAAATGTAAATGTCCCACTACGACTCATTGGGAAAGCATACAGTTTTAGGTAACAGAATAAATACGTTAAGATGAACTTCACAGGGGGGTGAAAGTGCAAGGTGATGAACTTGATGCTCCATCCCAATAAATATCGAGGGTCTTATTCTGGTGACATGATGATCGATGCTTGGCTGCAGTTTGACAAATAAAAATAATCTCGCTCGTTTGTCCATAATCATCTCTTCATGTAGGCTATACCTTTACTGTATCTGTGAACTGTTGGCTAGAGCGTACAGTGGGAAAAAAGGTATTTAGTCAGCCACCAATTGTGCAAGTTCTCCCACTTAAAAAGATGAGAGGCCTGTAATTTTCATCATAGGTACACGTCAACTATGACAGACAAAATGAGAAATTCCAGAAAATCACATTGTAGGATTTTTAAATGAATTTATTTGCAAATTATGGTGGAAAATAAGTATTTCGTCAATAACAAAAGTTTCTCAATACTTTGTTATATACCCTTTGTTGGCAATGACACAGGTCAAACGTTTTCTGTAAGTCTTCACAAGGTTTTCCCACACTGTTGCTGGTATTTTGGCCCATTCCTCCATGCAGATCTCCTCTAGAGCAGTGATGTTTTGGGGCTGTCGCTGGGCAACACAGACTTTCAATCCCTCCAGATTTTCTATGGGGTTGAGATCTGGAGACTGGCTAGGCCACTCCAGGACCTTGAAATGCTTCTTACGAAGCCACTCCTTCGTTGCCCGGGCGGTGTGTTTGGGATCATTGTCATGCTGAAAGACCCAGCCACGTTTCATCTTCAATGCCCTTGCTGATGGAAGGAGGTTTTCACTCAAAATCTCACGATACATGGCCCCATTCATTCTTTCCTTTACACGGATCAGCCGTCCTGGTCCCTTTGCAGAAAAACAGCCCCAAAGCATGATGTTTCCACCCCCATGCTTCACAGTAGGTATGGTGTTCTTTGGATGCAACTCAGCATTCTTTGTCCTCCAAACACGACGAGTTGAGTTTTTACCAAAAAGTTCTATTTTGGTTTCATCTGACCATATGACATTCTCCCAATCCTCTTCTGGATCATCCAAATGCACTCTAGCAAACTTCAGACGGGCCTGGACATGTACTGGCTTAAGCAGCAGGACACGTCTGGCACTGCAGGATTTGAGTCCCTGGCGGCGTAGTGTGTCTTGTGATCATTTTGACCCCACGGGGTGAGATCTTGCGTGGAGCCCCAGATCGAGGGAGATTATCAGTAGTCTTGTATGTCTTCCATTTCCTAATAATTGCTCCCACAGTTGATTTCTTCAAACCAAGCTGCTTACCTATTGCAGATTCAGTCTTCCCAGCCTGGTGCAGGTCTACAATTTTGTTTCTGGTGTCCTTTGACAGCTCTTTGGTCTTGGCCATAGTGGAGTTTGGAGTGTGACTGTTTGAGGTTGTGGACAGGTGTCTTTTATACTGATAACAAGTTCAAACAGGTGCCATTAATACAGGTAACGAGTGGAGGACAGAGGAGCCTCTTAAAGAAGAAGTTACAGGTCTGTGAGAGCCAGAAATCTTGCTTGTTTGTAGGTGACCAAATACTTATTTTCCACCATAATCTGCAAATAAATTAATTAAAACTCCTACAATGTGATTTTCTGGATTTTTTTTCCTCAATTTGTCTGTCATAGTTGACATGTACCTATGATGAAAATTACAGGCCTCTCTCATCTTTTTAAGTGGGAGAACTTGCACAATTGGTGGCTGACTAAATACTTTTTTTCCCCACTGTACATGTCAATACCAGAGTGGGCACATTTGCTATTTAACTGAAACATTTTTGTGAGAAAAGCATCAGCAGAGTAGAAAATACAATGGAAACCCATTCAACTTTTTATTCGGTACATGTATTTTTATGTGCGCTACTTCATCAAGCACAGACTTTTATAATATTGACGGAATATGTGCATAATGTTTTGAAGATCTGTCGCCAATTAGATGGAAACCAGCTAGTGACAAATATCAAAGCTAAGCAGGGCTGGATGTGAGACCAAATTAATAGCTGTAGATAGATCAACTCTCCAGTAGGTGTTGCCCAGCCTATTGTTTATTTATTCAAAGGTACAAATTCAACATATTTTATACAAGGTTTGTCTGTGTTGAAAATTGGTTACCATGATGACATAATCCTGTGGCAGAAATGTCACCCTCAACACAAAAGTTGATTACTTTTTTCAAATCCAAATCCAGTCGTGGTCAAAAGTTTTGAGAATGACACAAATTTTAATTTTCATAAAGTCTGCTGCCTCAGTTTTGATGATGGCAATTTGCATATACTCCAGAATGTCATGAAGAGTGATCAGATCAATTGCAAAGTCCCTCTTTGCCATGAAAATGAACTTAATCCCCAAAAAACATTTCCACTGCATTTCAGCCCTGCCACAAAAGGACCAGCTGCCATCATGTCAGTGATTCTCTCGTTAACACAGGTGAGAGTGTTGACGAGGACAAAGCTGGAGATCACTCTGTCATGCTGATTGAGTTCGAATAACAGACTTGAAGCTTTAAAAGGAGTGTGGTGCTTGAAATCATTGTTCTTCCTCTGTTAACCATGGTTATCTGCAAGGAAACATGTGCCGTCATCATTCCTTTGCACAAAAAGGGCTTCACAGGCAAGGATATTGCTGCTAGTAAGATTGCACCTAAATCAACCATTTTTCGGATCATCAAGAACTTAAAGGAGAGAGGTTCAATTGTTGTGAAGAAGGCGTCAGGGCGCCTAAGAAATGCCAGCAAGCACCAGGACCGTCTCCTAAAGTTGATTCAGCTGCAGGATCGGGGCACCACCAGTGCAGAGCTTGCTCAGGAATGGCAGCAGGCAGGTGTGAGAGCATCTGCACGCACAGTGAGGCGAAGACTTTTGGAGGATGGCCTGGTGTCAAGAAGGGCAGCAAAGAAGCCACTTCTCTAGAAAAAACATCAGGGACAGACTGATATTCTGCAAAAGGTACAGGGATTGGACTGCTGAGGACTGGGGTAAAGTCATTTTCTCTGATGAATCCCATTTCCGATTGTTTGGGGCATCCGGAAAACACTTTGTCCGGAGAAGACAAGGTGAGCGCTACCATCAGTCCTGTGTCATACCAACAGTAAAGTATCCTGAGAACATTCATGATTCTCAGCCAAGGGAGTGGGCTCACTCACAATTTTGCCTAAGAACACAGCCGTTAATAAAGAATGGTACTGACACATCCTCCGAGAGCAACTTCTCCCAACCATCCAAGAACAGTTTGGTGCCGGAAAAAAATATCTCATAACACTGAAGCAGCGAACCTTGTGAAGACCACGACTGTATTTTCCTCTTTAGACAAATTATGTTGAAAAAAACGTTGATTCAACCAGTTTGTGCCCAGTGGGTGTCCTAACATGAAATCAACCAAACATAGTAGCAAGTGATTGATGCTGGAATATGACTTTGATAATAATGTTATAAATACTGGGAGTAATCCTAAAGCATAGTTTAGGCATACATTTATGCATTAAGTGGGAACATGAATTAGGCTAATGAAAACTGCCAAGCCACATTGTCACAATTTGTGATAATAGACCTACATTTCCTACATCTGGGAAGGTTGAGAGTGAGACCGGGTTTCTTTTATCAGAACTTATAGTAGAGGTGTAAATCAAGTGTCTGGTACATACAATAGGCAGATGATCTGGTCCCAAGGCGCCTTTAACCATTCCGGGTTTTCCACAATGCCGTGCTCAGCCCAAACGCAGTTCCATGCGATCTGTGATGCAGCAGCAGCTCACAGACGGTCAGGTACAGGCAGCCAGTATAGTCTGGGACTTGACAACCAGTGGACCTCCTGTCGAGTTTTCATTGACAGAAGAAAGATACTATTCAAAGACGGCGAATTGTATAGGATTATACCAGGGAGGGCTTGCTGTTTTCTACCAACACACCATAAGGTAGGTTAAATTCGCAAATTAGACAGAGTTTGGTTTGGTTCATTCTAAGATATTGAAATAGTTGTAGGCTATATTCTTCATTGTCTACAATATACACTGAGTGTACAAAACATTAGGAACACCAATATATTGAGTTGCACCCCTTTTGCCCTCAGAACAGCCTCAATTTGTCGCGCATGGACTCTGTGAGGTTTCGAATGCGTTCGACAGGGAAGCTGGCCCATGTTGAGTCCAATGCTTCACACAGTTGTGTCAAGTTGGCTGGATGTCCCTTGGGTGGTGGACCATTCTTGATACACACGGGAAACTGTTGAGTGTGAAAAACCCATCAGCGTTGCAGTCCTTGACGCACTCAAACCGGTGCGCCTGTCACCTACTACCATACCCCGTAAACGACACTTAAATATTTTGTTTTGCCGATTCACCCTCTAAATGGCACACATACGCAATCCATGTCTCAAGGCTTAAAAATCATTCTTTAACCGGTCTCCTCCCCTTCATCTACTCTAATTGAAGTGGATTTAACAGGTGACTTCAATGAGGGATCGTAGGTTTCACCTGGATTCACCTGGTCAGTCTGTCATGGAAAGAGCGGGTGTTCCTAATGTTTTGTACACTCAGTGTATTTATGCAATGACTGTTACTATTGACTGCTGGCTTCTCTGCTACTTTACTTTATGATGCATTTTAATTAAACACATTTATGGGCTATTTTATATGGCTGATACACATGCAAGATTTTTTGTTGCAAATATTGAAACTAAGTGGTTAAGAAAATATCGCATGACATGTGGGTTTGCTTTTACTGTTATAACCCATGATATAACCCATGATTTAACCCAATGACATGCCGATTTGTTGATGTCGAGTCCATCTCTTCACACATATAAGTGCATCAGCCCTATTCAGGTAACTGTCAAGTTTAGCATTCCGTTCTATTGCTTGTTTAGTCTTGCTTGTTTAGTCTATTGAGTGAAATTACTTGACTATCAAGTAATAGTAGAGTCACCGACGCCGCACGATGTAATGTATGAGCGCAGCGTTATGGGACGGTGAAATAAACAAACATTTGAGTCCTGTTGCAAAGAGACACATTTTTACGAAGCAGCCTAAACATTAAACCAGCTTGGTTGGGACTTGGGAGGAGATTGAGTTCATATAAGAAAATCAGTCAATTGAAGAAAAAAATAATAATTACACCCTAATCTATGGATTTCAAATGACTTGGCAGTGGTGCAGCCATGGGTGAGAGCTGTTGCCCAGCCAATCAGAATGAGATTTTCCCCACAAAAGGGCTTTATTACAGACAGAAATACTACTCAGCACCCCCCCCCCCCTCCTCCCCAAGCTTTTTTGGTTTTATTTTTGACCATTTTAATTGAAAACAATCACAGTCATGTTCTTAATTGTTACACAGAAATGATTTGATATTGAGATAAAAACAGCTGCATTGGACCTTCAATATATCTTTACTTTTACTCAAGTACAACAATTTAGTACTTTTTCCACCACTGAGCAAGTGGCGATCAAATAGACATTGTACTAATGGATTGTAGGGCCATGCAAGCACCAACTGATAATAGATTGATCAAGGAATCGGTAAACACAAGTCAAGGGTTCACAAGTCAAGCGGTCTTGGTGCAGTTGATTTGTTTAGGTGTTTTTTTCTTATATTGAATGATTCCATTTGTATAGAAAGAACTAGTCCATTTAGTTTTGGAATAAACAAATAATTAATTATGCAATGGTAGTGTGAGGGTTTATTTTGTATCAATAAGTTCAGTCTGTTTGCTGTTGTTCAGAAAAACAAACTATGAGAGTTTGGGACCAATAGCAACTGTAGGGATACCACAAGCATGGTGAAGGCTACATACACTATATTTACAAAAGTATGTGGACACCCCTTCAAATTAGTGGATTTGGCTATTTCACCCACACCCATTACTGACAGGTGTATAAAATCGAGCAAACAGCCATGTAATCGCCATAGACAAATATTGGCAGTAGATTGGCCTTACTGAAGAGCTCAGTGACTTTCAACGTGGCACCGTCATAGGATGCTACCTTTCCAACAAGTCAGTTCATCAAATTTCTGCCCTGCTAGAGCTGCCCTGGTCAACTGTAAGTGCTGTTATTGTGACGTGGAAACGTCTAGGAGCAACAACGGCTCAGCGCGTAAAAATCATCTGTCCTCGGTTGCAACACTCACTACCGAATTCCAAACTGCATCTGGAAGCAAAGTCAGCACAATAACTCTTCTTCGGGAGCTTCATGACATGGGTTTCCATGGTCGAGCAGCTGCACACAAGCCTAAGATCACCATGCGCAATGCCAAGCGTCGGCTGGTGTGGTGTAAAGCCCACTGCCATTGGACTCTGGAGCAGTGGAAATGCGTTCTCTGGAGTGCTGAATCATGCTTCACCATCTGAGAGTCCGACGGACAAATCTGGGTTTGGTGGATGCCAGGAGAACGCTACCTGCCCCAATGCATAGTGCCAACTGTAAAGTTTGGTGGAGGAGGAATAATGGTCTGGGGCAGTTTTTCATGGTTCGGGCTAGGCCCCTTAGTCACAGTGAAGGGAAATATTAACGCTACAGCATACAATTACATTCTAGACAATTCTGTGCAACAATTTGGGGAAGGCCCTTTCCTGTTTCAGCATGACAATGCCCCCATGCAAAAAGTGAGGTCCATACAGAAATGGCCTGTCGAGATTGGTATGGAAGAACTTCAATGGCCTGTACAGAGCCCTGACCTCAACCCCATCAAACACCTTTGGGATGAATTGGAACGCCGACTACAAGCAAGGCCTAAACGCCCAACATCAGTGCCTGACTTCACTAATGCTCTTGTGGCTGATTGGAAGCAAGTCCCCGCAGCAATGTTCCAACATCTAGTGGAAAGCCTTCCCAGAAGAGTGGAGGCTGTTATAGCAGTAAAGGGGAGACCAACTCCTTATTAATGCCCATGAGTTTGGAATGAGATGTTCGACGAGCAGGTGTCCACATACTTTTGATCACGTAGTGTACATGTAGCTTACTTCATATCAACATTAATTAATTAGTACAACAAATAGAAATATACTGTACGTATATGAACCAATTGTTCCCTTTCTGCTTTATCCAGCCAGTCAGTTTGTCCTCTTTGTCAGCGTACATAGAGTTGTGTTGCAGTAATCCAAACTCCAACGACCAGAGATGAAGATCGGATAAGACTATCGGAGTGTATGGGGAAAAACACATATCTATTTTCAGTGGCCGAGGGTCCTAAGGGCTCAACCCCCCCTCTCTATAACATGAGTTAAGTGGAAGAACTGAACCCAGAGAAAGGAAGTATTATTTCGACAATGAGGAGAAAAAACATGTAACAAAATTAAAGGATGAAATCTAGAGCAGGAAGCCCAAAAGATAAGTACATAGAAAGGGGAAAACAAATTAACAAAATGAAGGGAAAATAAACAAACAGTCACATGCATATACAGTGGTTATTCAGGGCTGTCACAGTGTCTGTAATAGAGAGACGGTGAGCACTCACGTAGAGCAAGAAGTGAGTGACGCAGCAGCCATATTGTAATTCACATGGTTTCACACGTTTGAGTTCATTTGGCCCAGTACAAGTAGCATATTTAATTATCTTGTAACAATTATTTCCGTTCACCCCAGCTTGCCTCTCTAAGCGGAGAAGCAGGACACAGGCCTTCCTAACGGTCTCTTATCTCTGAGAGCCTCAAACAATTTCCCCCAACAATCTGTGGAATCCTCCTGCTCTGCCTGCCTGTAAATTGCTCAATTAGGGTTAAATGCCTTGCTCAAGAGCACAACACATTTTTCACTCAGGGATTAAAACCGACAACCTTTTGGTTACTGGCCCAACACTCTTAACCACTAGGCGCAAGCTGCTTCCCCCGTTAAGGAACATTATTCTGTTCATCTCATCACTGCATGTTGTTGTCTGCTGTGGCATCATGGGATATAGCAATTACCCACTCTCCTCACCTCTCGTCTTGCCTGGCTTATCAGTTAATGATGGACTGGG
This sequence comes from Coregonus lavaretus, assembly GCF_964263955.1. NCBI lineage: Eukaryota > Metazoa > Chordata > Actinopteri > Salmoniformes > Salmonidae > Coregonus > Coregonus lavaretus. The sequence continues at coordinate 29,260,495 of NC_140021.1, forward strand.
TCAGAAACCTCTCCTCTCCACGGTCTTCTATTTGCCTTGCAAAAGTATTCATCCCCCTTGGCGTTTTTCCTATTTTGTTGCATTACAACCTGTAATTTAAATTGATTTTTATTTGGATTTCATGTAATGGACATACACAGAATAGTCCAAATTGGTGACGTGAAATAGAAAAAATTACTTGTTTCAAAAAATTCTACAAAAATAAATACCTGAAAAGTGGTGCGTGCATATGTATTCACCCCCTTTGCTATGAAGCCCCTAAATAAGATCTGGTGCAACCAGTTACCTTCAGAAGTCACATAAAGAGTTAAATAAAGTCCACCTGTGCGCAATCTAGGTGTCACATGATCTGTCACATGATCTCATTATATATACACACCTGTTCTGAAAGGCCCCAGAGTCTGCAACACCATTAAGCAAGATGCACCATGAAGACCAAGGAGCTCTACAAACAGGTCAGGGACAAAGTGGTGGAGAAGTACAGATCAGGGTTGGGTTATAAAAAAAGATCAGAAACTTTTAACATCCTAACGGAGCACCATTAAATCCATTATAAAAAAATTGAAAGAATATGGCACCACAGCAAACCTGTCAAGAGAGGGCCACCCACCAAAACTCACGGACAGGCAAGGATGGCATTAATCAGAGGCAACAAAGAGACCAAAGATAACCCTGAAGGAGCTGCAAAGCTTCACAGTGGAGATTGGAATATCTGTCCATAAGACCACTTTAAGCCGTACACTCCACAAAGCTGGGCTTTACGGAAGAGTGGCCAGAAAAAACCCATTGCTTAAAGAAAAAAATAAGCAAACACGTTTGGTGTTCGCCAAAAGGCATGTTGGAGACTCCCCAAACATATGGAAGAAGGTACTCTGGTCAGATGAGACTAAAATTTAGCTTTTTGGCCATCAAGGACAATGCTATGTCTGGCGCAAACCCAACACCTCTCATCACCCCGAGAACACCATCCCTACAGTGAAGCATGGTGGTGGCAGCATCATGCTGTGGGGATGTTTTTCATCGGCAGGGACTGGGAAACTGGTCAGAATTGAAGGAATGATGGATGGCGCTAAATACATGGAAATTCTTGAGGGAAACCTGTTTGTCTTCTTTTGAGACTGGGACGGAGGTTCACCTTCCAGCAGGACAATGATCCTAAGCATACTGCTAAAGCAACACGAGTGGTTTAAGGGGAAACATTTAAATGTCTTGAAATAGCTGTAGACTCCCTGGGTGTGTTTAGGTTAACAGTGTGTAGTTAAATACACTAGCGGATCGCAGCCATGCTATGGTCAACTGGTAACCTGAGTGTCCTCTGTGCTGCCGATATATCCAATGCATACAGATTACAGAGAATGCTTTGGAGGGGAGATAAGGATTTGGAATATTAAAAAATCTTTGATCTTCCACAGCTGCTGCCCTTTCACATACTTTTGTCTCTCTTTGCCCAATTTCTGTCTCTGTGATGTGGCTGGAATACCCGTTGGGTCTCACTGTTTTTAATGTATTGTGTAATGTTTTGTGTTTGTGGTGTAATTGTGTGATTCCTGAGCCTCCAAGTTACGTTTGTTAGGGTTTTGTGCTCGTCTCCAAAGACAGTGATGACGTAAATTATAAATAGTTGCTGATTTGTGTAACTGTATGTGGGTAATATTTGTGCTCAACACTAAATGATATAATAATATCCTTTTATTGTAAAGTTTATACTCTGAAATATTACTTGGCCAGACCCTGAGGGGTCTATATCTCCCATATAAAATGAGAGACTATTAAAGAAGAAAGATGTGTCCAGAGGGGATGGTTGTAACCTTTTACTCATGACATGTCACTCCTGGCCTTTATGATGAGGTCAAAGGTCAAGTCATCTTGGAATGAAGGCTTCTCTACTGTACACGCCCTCTTCACATTTTAGTCAGTAGTGATATAATATTATATGCCGTTTTGCAGACGCTGTTATCCAAGACGACTTACAGTAGTGGGTGCATACATTTTCATATGGGTATCCCTAGCATGAATCAAACACACAACCCTGGCATTGAAAGCGCAATGCTCTGCCAATTTAGCCACACTGGACCTCAACAGAATCAGGATTGTTTTGGTGGCAGTACAACACTTTACTTCTAAGTAGATCCGAGCTTTGTTCCTTTTTTGTGACACAGCATTTGATTAATCATGCAGTATGTTTGGTGGGGATTGCTGAGTCCCTGTGGGTGTTGTTGCTTCTGAGTGTTGCGTTGTAAAGGGACAGGACACCCTTTGTTTTAGTGTATTCTCTCTCTCTCTCTCTCTCTCTCTCTCTCTCTCTCTCTCTCTCTCTCTCTCTCTCTCTCTCTCTCTCTCTCTCTCTCTCTCTCTCTCTCTCTCTCTCTCTCTCTCTCTCTCTCTCTCTCTCTCTCTCTCTCTCTAGTTGCTAAGTCTTTCAATTTGGCTGAAGGGGGCACTTCAAGTGTCTTCCTGTTATCTAAGCCCCACGGCCCTTCTGGCGCACTTAGCCCTTTGGATTGGCAGACTGGGATCCGTCAGATAATGGTTACATTTTCCATCTTTTCTCTCTGGCGGATTTGGGAGAGAGGAAGAACGGTGCTGTGTGTCACCCAAGGGAGGTCATTGGAGAAGCAGCTGTCTTTTGTACCGTGCGCTGGAAAATATAGAGTTTCAAGTTTTAATGTCACGCGCACAAGTACAGTTAAATGCCTTTCTTGCAAACTCTAAACCTACAATGCAGTAATCAATATCAGTGTAGTACTACAAATAACAAGCTATATACAGGGTCAGTTCCAATACCATATTTACAATGTGCAGGGATAGTGGAGTGATAGAGGTAGATATGTATAGGTTTAAGGTGATGAGGCATCAGGATATATGATAAACAGAGTAGCAGCAGTATATATGATGATTGTATATGAGTGTGTGTGAGTAGAGTCAGTATAAATTTGTAAGCATGTTATGTGTGTGTGAGCAAATTAAGTGTGTGTGTGTTGGAGTGTCAGTGTGCGTGAGTGTATAAAGTCCTGTGAGTATGCATAGAGACAGTGCAAAATGAAAATAAAATACAATGGTTAACTCAGATAGTCCGTGTAGCCATTTTGTTAGCTATTTAGCAGTCTTATGGCTTTGGGATAGAAGCTGTTCAGGAGCCTGTTTGTGTCAGTCTTGATGCATCGGTACCGTTTGCCGTGTGGAACCAGAGAGAACGGTCTATGGCTTGGATGGCTGGAGTCTTTAACATTTTCCGGCCCTTCCTTTCACACCGCCTGATATAGAGGTCCTGGATGGCAGGGAGCTCGGCCCCAGTGATGTACTGGGCTGTCCGCACAACCCTCTGTAACGCCATGCGATCGAGGGTGGTGCTGTTGCCATACCAAGTAGTGATGCAACCAGTCAAGATGCTCTCAATGGTACAGCTGTAGAACTTTTCAACCTCTCGCGCCTTCTTCATGACGGTGCGCGTATGGACCATTTTAAGTCCTTAGTGATTTGGACACAGAGGAACTTGAATCTCTTGACCAGCTCTACTGCAGCCCTGTCGATGTGGATGGGAACGTGCTTCCTGTAGTCCACGATCAGCTTCTTGGTCTTACTGATGTTGAGGGAGAGGTTGTAGTCCCGGCACCACACTGCCAGGTCACTGCCCTCCTCCCTGTAGACTGTTTCATCATCGCCGGTGATCAGGCATACCACCATCTTGTCGTCAGCAAACTTGATGATGGTGTTGGAGTCGTGCGTAACCACTCAGTCGTGAGTGAACAGGGAGTACAAGAGGGGAGTAAGCAGACACCCCTGTGGAGCCCCCATGTTGACGGTCAGTGTGGCAGAGGGGATGTTGCCTACCCTCACCACCTGGGGTCGGCACGTCAGGAAGTCCAGGATCCAGTTGCAGAGGGAGAGGTGTTCAGTCCCAGGGTCCTTAGCTTAGTGACAAACTTGGAGGGGACAATGGTGTTGAATGCTGAGCTGTAGTCAATGAACAGCATTCTCACATAGGTATTCCTCTTATCTAGGTGCGTGAGTGCAATTGAGATTGCGTCATCTGTGGATCTGTTGGGGCGGTATGCCAATTGAAGTGGGTCTAGGGTGTCTGGGATGATGGAGTTGATGTGTGCCATAACCAGCCTTTCAAAGCACTTCATGATTACAGATGTGAGTGCTACAGGGCGGTAGTCATTGTGGAATGAAGTCTTAGAGTTCTTTGAAACAGGAATGATGGTGGTCAGTTTACAGACTGGGACAAGGAGAGGTTGAAAATGACCGTGAATGTGCTTGCCAGCTGTTCTGCACACTCAAGCGTAGTGGAAGTCTCGACCCATTGTTCACCCGTCTTGGAATACCTGATGGTCAAATGCAGACCCTTCTACCTTCCGAGGGAGTTTTCAGCTGACTGCAGTATATATTCCACCTCAAGACAAGAAAAACAACAAGCTGGCACTTAACAAACTGTACCAGGCTATAAACAAGCAGGAAAACTGCTTTTCTTGTTGCCGGCAAATGTAATTCCATGTCATTAAGATGTGATGCCCAACTTCAATCAACACGGCTCCTTTCAATTGTTTAACTGAGTTGAACTTTAGCGACTGTAACAAAAACCCTGTTCACAAAAAGACATACAGACTGATTATATAGGAGAGTAAACCACTGCCTGTGAGAGTGAATCTCCCCCTAGCCCAGCAGATCCCATCAAATCCATCCTATATAATCATATTTACACACTGCCCTCTGTCAGTCTGTCTGTGAAGACTCAGAGCTTGTGGAGATCAATTCACTTCAGCTCTCTAGGCAGTAGTCTATAAGCGCTCTAGGCAGTAGTCTATAGACTTGCAAGGGAGTAGTCTGTAGACTTGCAAGGCAGTAGTCTATAGGCTCTCTAGGCAGTAGTCTATAGACTTGCTATGCAGTAGTCTAGTCTGTTTGTATGCTGCTGTAGTGAATCCGCCGGCTTTAAATCACTCTGTTATTAAATGTCACTGTAAAGAGCTTGTTTACAGTCTCTGCTTCCCCTCAGTGCTCCCAGACAAACAGACAGTGAGCGAAGTCTCAGCTTCAAGCTTCTGTGTGGGTTGCTGCTGTTTTTCGCCTACAGGTTTGATGCGCCGGAGGCTGACAAGGCCCACAGAGGCCACAGAGATGCTATGACATAGTAGCGTAATCACATTCATTAGTCCCCTAAAATGCTACTATTACAAGTGAACTGGAACAGAGGCATTGTGTTTTGTTTTAATGCTCATCTTCAATTACGTCGCTATGCTAATACCTGTACATCGTCGGAGTTCTCTTTCAACGGTGGTCTCCTCACAGCGGTTCTATGACGACGCTTGACACCGGTTCTATACTGAACAAAAATATAAATGCAACATTCAACAATTTCAAAGATTTTACTGATTCACAGTTCGTATAAGGAAATCAGTCAATTGAAATAAATTCATTGGGTCCTAATCTATGGATTTCACATGACTTTGAATACAGATATGCATCTGTTGGTCACAGATACCTTAAAAAAAGGTAGGGGCATCGATAAGAAAACCAGTCAGTATCTGGTGTGACCACCATTTGCCTCATGCAGTGCGACACATCTCCTTTGCATATAGTTGAGCAGGCTGTTGATTGTGGCCTGTGGAATGTTGTCCCACTCCTCTTCAATGTCTGTGCAAAGTTGCTGGATATTGGCGGGAAATGGAAGACGCTGTCGTACACGTCGATCCAGAGCATCCCAAACATGCTCAATGGGTGACGTCTGGTGTATGCAGGCCATGGAAAAACTGGGACATTTTCAGCTTCCAGGAATTGTGTACAGATCCTTGCAACATGGGGCCATGCATTATCATGCTGAAACATGAGGTGATGGCGGTGGATGAATGGCAAAACAATGGGCCTCAGGATCTCATCTGTGTATCGCTGCAGAATGCTGTGGTAGCCGTACTGGTTAAGTGTGCCTGATTCACACAGTCCCCTCTGAACAGTTGATGTTGAGATGTGTCTGTGACTTGAACTCTGTGAAGCATTTATTTGGGCTGCAATTTCTGAGGCTGGTAACTCTAATGAACTTATCCTCTGCAGCAGAGGTAAAACTGGGTCTTCCATTCCTGTGGCGGTCCTCATGAGAGCCCGTTTCATCATAGTGCTTGATGGTTTTTGCGACTGCACTTGAAGAAACTTTCAAAGTTGTTGACATTTTCCATATTGACTGACCTTCATGTCTTAAAGTAATGATGGACTGTCGTTTCTCTTTGCTTATTTGAACTGTTCTTGCCATAATATGGACTTGGTATTTTACCAAGTAGGGCTATCTTCTGTATACCACCCCTACCTTGTCACAACACAACTGATTGGCTCAAACGCATTAAGAAGGAAAGAAATTCCACAAATTAACTTTTTAAGAAGGCACACCTGTTAATTGAAATGCCTTCCAGGTGACTACCTCGTGGAGCTGGTTGAGAGAATGCCAAGAGTGTGCAAAGCTGTCATCAAGGCAAAGGGTGGCTATTTGAAGAATCGCAAATATAAAATATATTTTGATTTGTTTAACACTTTTTTTGGTTACTACATGATTCCATATGTGCTATTTCATAGTTTTGATGTCTTCACTATTATTATACAATGTAAAACATCAAGGTATCTCTGTGCATTAAAATTGCCATCGATTTAAAATGTAATTGTGTTTGTTGCCTGCCCATACCATAACCCCAACGCCACCATGGGGCACTCTGTTCACAACGTTGACATCAGCAAATCACTCGCCCACACAACGCCACACACGTGGTCTGCGGTTGTAAGGTCGGTTGGACATACTGCCAAATTCTCTAAAACGATGTTTGGTAGAGAAATGAACATTCAATTCTCTGGCAACAGCGCTGGTGGACATTCCTGCAGTCAGCATGCCAATTGCACGCTCCCTGCACTTGAGACATTTGTGGCATTGTGTTGTGTGACAGAACTGTACATTTTAGAGTGGCTTTTTATTGTCCCCAGCACAAGGTGCACCTGTGTAATGATCATGCTGTTTAATCAGTTTCTTGATATGCCACGCCTGTCAGGTGGATGGATTATCTTGGCAAAGTAAAAATGCTCACTAACATGGATGTAAGAAACAAGAGAAATAAGCTTTTTTGGTGCATATAGAACATTTCTGGGATCTTTTAATTCAGCTCATGAAACATGGGACCAACACTTTACGTGTTGTGTTTATATTTTTGTTCAGTGTACTTCCATGTACAGTACCATTAATGTTAAAGCAGGTTCGGCTGAAATGCGATCTTTTCTGAGAGGTGGCTTTGTCAGTTTTTTTACCCACAAATTAGGCCACTTATTTGTTGATATGAAGACATAGGTTTGCATTGCCAAGAGACAATGTCAATTCTGTAGGGAGAGAAAGAGAGGATAAAGGGATGTTTGTTTGCCTTCCAGCCATTGGAACATGCTCTGACTGACTGTGAAAGGGCATGGCCATTGTTTGTGCCTAGACGCTGGGGAAGAAGGCTGTCTTAATAACCTCCTGGACTCCCATTCTTTATCGTAGGATACATCCCAAATGGCACCCTATTCCCTATATAGTGCAATACTTTAGTCAAAAGTACTGCACTATAAAGGGAATAGGGTGTCATTTGGGACACACCCTTAGACATTTCCTCTACACACTATAGCCTGCTTACTGAGTCAGTGTGCAGCGTTATCGAGGGTGTTGGATCTACTGTAGAGCAGCTTTCCATCTAGATATCAAGGTTGATGGGAGGACTGGGATCCCACTGCAGACGAGACAAGCTCCCAGACACATTTATGGTTAGTTTTTACTGTGTTTATTTTTTTTAAGAACGTTCAGCTGCATTTTCTCCTTTAAAACAAGGATGTAGGCGGGCTAGGGTGGTCTAGCAGTCTACACTGCTGCCTCTGGAACACACATATATATATATATATATATATATATATATATATATATATATATATATATATATATATATATATATATATATATATATATATATACTGGTGCGTTATGGGTTCAAATCCGGCCCACTGCTATTTCAGCACACCCTTTCCTCGATCTCGATCTTATCCAATAAACATAAAAAAATAGGAACTGCCCCACTCCTTAAAAAAACTAACAAGGATAGTGAAGGCAGATATTTAAGTACACTGAACCCCTAGCACATCAGAGAGAATTAACTGTACAGTACTTCCTGTATCAGCCAACATCGGAAATGTAATAGTAGTTACAGAATGTTAAGGCAGAATGTTAAGCTGTAGAGCAGTGGTCACCAAACTTTTCTTTACCGAGCTCATTTTACATTTACATTTTACATTTTAGTCATTTAGCAGACGCTCTTATCCAGAGCGACTTACAGTTAGTGAGTGCATCCATTTTTTTTATTTTTATATAAAAAAATTCACACTAACTGCAATAATATTTAATTGAATCCTCACATCCTCCCTCCTTCTCAAAGCACATTGGAGTAGATCTTAGGTTCCTCTCCTCTGATCTTCTCCTCCAATGCATTTTGAGAAGGAGGCAAGTAGAGGATGCGAGGAATCAAGGAAATACAATTGACATACACACCAGGAATTGGACTACTGTGAGGTCATCCTAGAGAACGAGGCTGGCCGACTATCTGTCCTGCTGCTGGATGAAGGGTTTGGGGATGGCTTCCATGCCGTCCTGAGGACAGATGAGCACCACGGACGTCCCTCTACAAACCACCAGGCCCAGCTGCCGCGTGTCCTCAGTCAGCTTGAACTGGTCATCAGGATCCCGCAAGTACTCAATGGTGCTATCCATTACCAGGTTCAACAGGGGGTCAAACCCCTTCAGAACTCCACTGGCCTCTCGTCCTCCCTGAAACTTCACACAGATTTGTTTATCAATGTACTTTGACAGGTCAAATATACTCTCTTTCTTCTTCTCTCCTTCCTTGTTTCTGTCCTGGTTTTTGTCCGCCATTTTTAACCTGTTCCAGCCACGCCTTTTTACTTCGCATTTTCTGAGTCAAAATGCATACCAATATCTATCGCTCAGAATAAAAAAAAAAAACATAACTTAAAAAAACATTTAAAACAGTTCTGTAGCAATGAACTTTGTGCAGTAGGCTACAGGCCCAATACATAATCACTGCAAATTTGCTTTGTTGAAATGCCCTGCCAATGCTGTTCTTCTCAGACCAATTATACAGTCATTCAAAACCTTAGGTATATGATCACACTGGTAATAGATCATCATTTGTTGTACTTGTGAGGCATAGCTGAGTGAGCATAAATTTACAGTACCAGTCAAAAGTTTGGACACATCTGCTCATTCAAGGGTTTTTCTTAATTTTTTACTATTTTGTACATTGTAGAATAATAGTGAAGACAGCAAAACTATGAAATAACACATAGCTTCACCTGGAATGCTTTTCCAACAGTCTTGAAGGAGTTCCCACGTGCTGAGCACTTGTTGGCTGCTTTTCCTTCACTCTGCGGTCCAACTCATCCCAAACAATCTCAATTGGGCCAGGTCATCTGATGCAGCACTCCATCACTCTCCTTCTTGGTAAAATTGCCCTTACACAGCCTGGAGGTGTGTTGGGTCATTGTCCTGTTGAAAAGCAAATGATAGTCCCACTAAACCCAAACCAGATGGGATGGCGTATCGCTGCAGAATGCTGTGGTAGCCATGCTGGTTAAGTGTGCCTGATTCACACAGCTGCAATTTCTGAGGCTGGTAACTCTAATGAACTTATCCTCTGCAGCAGAGGAAAATCTGGGTCTTCCATTCCTGTGGCGGTCCTCATGAGAGCCTGTTTCATCATAGTGCTTGATGGTTTTTGCGACTGCACTTGAATAAACTTTTAAAGTTCTTGACATTTTCCATATTGACTGACCTTCATGTCTTGAAGTAATGATGGACTGTCATTTCTCTTTGCTTATTTGAGCTGTTCTTGCCATAATATGGACTTGGTATTTTACCCAGTAGGGCTATCTTCTGTATACCACCCCTACCTTGTCACAACACAACTGATTGTCTCAAACACATTAAGAAGGAAATAAATTCCACAAATTAACTTTTAAGAAGGCACACCTGTTAATTGAAATGCCTTCCAGGTGACTACCTCATGAAGCTGGTTGAGAGAATGCCAAGAGTGTGCAAAGCTGTCATCAAGGCAAAGGGTGGCTATTTGAAGAATCTCAAATATAAAATATATTTTGATTTGTTTAACACTTTTTTGGTTACTACATGATTCCATATGTGCTATTTCATAGTTTTGATTTCTTCACTATTATTATACAATGTAAAAAATAAAGAAAAACCCTTGAATGAGTAGGTGTGTCCAGACTTTTGACTGGTAGTGTAAATAATTTGCTTTCTTTATTTTACTGGACTGATGGTGCCTGCATCTGATGGTCAGTCTCAGCAGAGGGAGAATATCAGAGGTTCCGCCTCTCACCGTCGGACCATCCCTCCGCTCTCCCCCCTCCGCTAAGATTGACCAAAAAGGGGACACCGTCTTCGTTCTGACGGCGAAACTCTAGTCACATCGCATTACTTCTGCCTCATGCACAAATTCATGTTGTTACTCCTGTGACCAGAGAAAGTGAAATATTCCTCCATATTAAACAACCCCCTGCCGCTAATAGACAAGGCAAGTCTATTGATACTTTGGTACTCATTCATTGAAGCTGCGGTGCTGGTTGCAGCACGAGTGGAGAATCACATTTCATGGCTTAGAAAAGTGTTGAATACAAAGTGTTGACTGTGCTGAACTCCCTCATAAAAACAGCAGCTCTTTGCTGTATTCATTGACAGTCTCTCTAGTCGTGCCTACTGTCAGACAGAAGAAAGTAGGAATGCAAGGCTTTATAATTTTTTTTTTTTATAGAAATGTTTATAGAAATGTTTCGCAATTGACTAGGAATGCTTTGAAGACCACTGATATAGAGCATGTGTCTGGGACCCATTGGTATGCGAATCAGTCAATAAAAGCAATGCCCCTCCTGTTTGAACACACATAGACATTCTCAAATGTTCGATTGCTTGCAACTTCCTAACCTCAGGCACAACACATGCTGGACCACAGAAAGAGTCAATGGCAGCCTGATCAGTCAGTCAATGATCTGACAAGAAATATCATTTTATTTGATTGCCAATGGCTCTCTTTCACATCTATATAAAAGCCTGATCAGATTTCATTGACTCTCAAATAGAGCTTTCCAGGTCATGCCATTAATGTTGTTCATAAACGATTCCCCGCATCCTCTTCTCTCTTATGATTCAATAGTATGTTTATGTTAGAAAGCCACCAGAGAGCTGAGAACCATCATTGCAGTATGGCTTGAAGTTCAACAAATTTGTGGCCGTCATTTTTTAACAATGATTATTATTTAAAATATATATATATATATATATATATATATATATATATATATATATACTGTACAGCGAAAACTTCTTATTCAGTGGGCCACACATCCGTATGCGATTGTGCAATATGGTACAGGATAGACACACAGTGGTTGAAATTGTGAAGATTTGTAACCCCGGGGCTTTATGTTGTCTGGGCTCAACACAAAACATGGTATAATATTATGTCTGTATGGCCAACGGCAGCTTTTTTTTGTTTTGGCCTATTGTACAGGTTGCAACGCTTACGAGTCAGACAGCAACAACACACTCATCAGCATTCAGTGCAGGGCTTTTAAATCTGTGTTAGCCTGCCCACTACACTGCCCACAGTAAGGCCAGACTCATGCTGAGGAGAAGGGTCAGGGAGGAAGCCTATGTCCTCTTTGCTGGCAATCAGGGAGGGAAGATCATTTCATGCAAACAAAGATTTAGAAGAGACCGACTTGTGGCATGGATGGTCTAGCATTCAGGGCTGCGTCCTCCGGCACACTTGAGCCGGTGTCAGTGTGGGTTCAAATCCGGCCCACTGCCTTTGTGACACACTATCTATCTTTCCCACTGTCTCTCCTCTATCCGACAAACATGCAAAAAACATATATAGAAAAAAAGACATGAATAACACCATTAGCTGTAGAGGTTGGACCAGACTGGTACAGGTAAAGGGTTTCAATAGGCCCAACTGATAAACCAATAACCACCCACTTCCTGGTTCCCTGCTAACCAGACCGACATGTCCTTAATCATCACTTAGATTTAGAAGTCTAATTTGTTCATATCTTCCTCTTCGGATGTCCAGATGAATTCACCAAGTTTGACGTGATTGATGCGTTGCACACACAGATGTTTAATGCTACAGTGAGACAATGAGTAAGAGAGGAAACGGTCCTGTCACTCTGCACTTACCCCGAGATCTTCACAGTCCACAGGAATTGATAAGGACAGTTGTCATCCGAACGGAACACAGGACAGACATAAGGGACATCTTTCCATTGTATCCCAATTTAGATGATAAAGGCGTAATCATTTATTTCGAATGGATGAAATAGATATGTGTTCATTTTGAATGGCTGGAATCGTACTAGGTGTATTTTAAAGGGTAAGAATCATCATGACACCCTAGCATGTCTGTCCATCCTTTCGACTGAAGTAAAACCCTGCAGCAGACAGAGTAACAGAATGCCAGTCCATTCTAGGGCCCATATTCATCAAGAATCTCAGAGTAGGAGAGCTGAATTTAGGATCAGTTTAGCCTTTTAGATCACAATTAATAAGAATAACATGGACAGGGAGGACCTGATCCTAGATCAGCACTCCTACTCTGAGATGCTTGATACATTACATGACCAAAAGTCCCCCCTTTACTGCTATAACAGCCTCCACTCTTCTGGGAAGGCTTTCCACTAGATGTTGGAACATTGCTGCGGGGACCTGCTTCCATTCAGCCACGAGCATTAGTGAGATCGTGCACTGATGTTGTGCGTTTAGGCCTGGTTAGGCATTCCAATTCACCCCAAAGGTGTTCAATAGGGTTGAGGTCAGGGCTCTGTGCAGGCCAGTCAAGGTCTTCCACTCCGATCTCTACAAACAATTTCTGTATGGACCTCGCTTTGCGCATGGGGGCATTGTCATGCTGAAACAGGAAAGCGCCTTCCCCAAACTGTTGCCACACAGTTGGGAGCACAGAATCGTCTAGAATGTCATTTGTATGTTGTAGCGTTAATATTTCCCTTCACTGGAACTAAGAGGCCTAGCCCGAACCATGAAAAACAGCACCAGGCCATTATTCCTCCTACACCAAACTTTAGAGTTGGCACTATTCATTGGGGCAGGTAGCTTTCTCCTGGCATCCGCCGAATTAAGATTCGTCCGTTGGACTGCCAGCATGATTCATCACTCCAGAGAATGCGTTTCCACTGCTCCAGAGTCCAATGGCGGTCCAGTCAGTATACCTGTCAGCAGCTGGCCTGTCTCCTCCCCTTCCTTCCTTCCTTCCTCTCCTCTCCTCTCTGTGCCTGTGACAGGAGCGAGTGAAAGCAGTTGAGTCAAGAGAATAACAAAGATGCCTGTTGAACATAAAATACTATAAAAACACCTGCAAATCCGCTCCAAGTGATTTACATTTGGGAAATCTGTTCCAAAGTATTTCCATGCATAACAGAGAGATATACTGTATGTTATCGTATCTGGCAGGGAGCCTATTGGTTAAGAGCCTTGGGCCAGTAACTGATAGGTCGCTGGTTCGAATCCCTGAGCTGACTAGGTGAAAAATCTGTCTATGTGCTTGAGCAAGGCACTTAACCCTAATTGCTACTGTAAGACACTCTGGATAAGAGTGTTTGCTAAATTACATAAATGTATGCAAGGTTAGAAATTATTATGTTTTAGTCAAATATTATATCTGTTTGGGGTTCTTGAGGTCAATTTGCAGTCTACTAATTATTTGCAATTATGTTCCGGCCCCCTGACCATCCACTCACGAAAACTCTAGTTGCAGAATCTAGTTAATGATCTCTGCCCTAGGTAATGTGCTGCCTATGGTAAGTAATGCAACCCATTACAGTATTCCTTTTCCCTATGAGATTTTATTTGTCAGCATGTCTATTCAACAGTTGGATAAAGGAAAGCATGCCATGAACGATATCTTTTTATTTTAACAATGCGGCACATTATAACTAAAATCGCTTTGAAAAAGAGCCTTCTTAGACTTCATCCCTAATGAAAGGCTTAGCCTAGACCTACATAAAACAACAAGATCTTCACATTATTTTGATTATCAAATAGTTTAATTTAAATTAAGAATTGCCAGAATCGAATATAGCCTGCAAAAATAGTCTAACCTTTACCAGCCACACCGGTCAAATGCAAATTATATGGCCAGTGTATGGTGAACGAAAGTCTGAATTGCGAAAGCTTCTGCATGTGGACAAATTAGAATGTTTCACACCAATAACGGACAGTTCCCTGCTCTACACTCTCTCAATGCGTGGCTGGGTCGATCTGCCTCAATGCTCACAGAATCGAAATTGCAACACAATACAACAAGCTGCTGGGTTTGTGAAAATTGTATTAGCATGATTTAAAACATTTCTGAACCGCAGTATAATTGTGCTGAACCGCGGGCCGACCCACAAGTTCAAGGAATGTTTTTCAGGACTCTACACAGAGTGGCCAGTTTTTTTAGGTATACCACCCATTCACGAAAATGGTTTGCTCCTTCAGACCGTGAGTCACGTGGCCGTGGTTTACTATATAAAGCAGGCAGACGGACATCGAGGCATTCAGTTACTGTTCGATTGAACGTTAGAATGGGCAAAACTAGTAACCTAAGTGACTTTGAGCGTGGTATGATCGTCAGTGTCAGGCGCACCAGTTTCAGTATCTCAGAAACGCATGACAGTGTCTAGGGTTTACCGAGAATGGTGCGACAAACAAAAAACATCCAGTCAGCGATAGTCCTGTGGGCGAAAACAGCTCGTTGATGAGAGGTCAAAGGAGAATGGCAAGAATTGTGAAAGCTAACAGGCAGGCCACAAACAGGCAAATACAACAGTGGTGTGCACAATGGCATTTTGGAATGCACAACTCGTCGGTCACGGATGGGCTATCGGAGCAGACAACCATACCGGGTTCCACTCCTATCAGCTAAAAACAAGAAGTAGCTCCAGTGGGCTTGCGATCAGCAACACTGGATAATTGAGGAGTGGAAAAACATCGCCTGGTCCGATGAATCACGGTTCCTGTTGCGTAATGCTGATGGCAGAGAGAGGATTTGGCGTAAGAAGTCCATGGTCCCATCCTGCCTGGTGTTAACGGTAAAGGCTGGTGGCGGTAGTGTAATAGTGTGGGGAATGTTTTCCTGGCACACGTTAGGTCCCTTGATACCAATTGAGCAACGTATCCATGCCCTGAAGAATTCAGGCTGTTCTGGAGGCAAAGGGGGGTCCGACCTTGTACTAGATGGTTGTACCTAATAAACTGAGTGTATATCATACTATAACATAAAAAGCTAGACTGGAATTAGTTTATTTTCCTCAAGTATTGTCTCAAATACTGTATTGATGTACTGTACTATAGGGTGACCTCTGACCCTTATAAAGTGGACTGTAATTGGTGCTTGTCCATCATATGCTGTGGGTGACCGGTCAGCTGTAGCCCATCTGTGTTCCAGGGGATCCCACTCACTCCCAGACAGTGTAGTCTGCCTGGCTGTCACTCACTCAGGGAGATGTGTAGTGAGAGCCTCACCCGCTGCCTATTTTAAGTCAGGAGATTTATTTAAGAGCCCATTACACAAGATTAGCCGTGGAGGTACGGCTATAAATGGAACGAAAGCTGCCTTGCTTTAAGTGCTCTGTCTGGCTAAGTGATGAATAGAACTTAAAGGGACAAGAGTGGCTTCTTTTACAATGGATCCTGTAGAGGCTGATAATTGGGAGAAGGATTCTTAAATGATCTCATTATTTAAAGTAGACAGTGGATATAATTGCTAGTACCTTACAGCCTTTATCAAGCTCATCCAAAACGAGCCCACGGTTGGCGGTGCCCAAACCATTCTGAGAAAGTATTAGATGGATAAAAAGTTGTCTGGAGGACATTCACCCTAACCAGCCAGTTCACTCCCAAAGTCTCCATCTTTTCCTTTTGCTGAGGAGAGGTTCTCCATGCCACTGTCAAAAGATCAGCAGAGAATAAGCAGGAAATCTGGAATCCTTCATCTGGGATTTGTTTAATAAAACCTGGACATTTTGGGAAAGTAACCAGAATTTTGCAACCCTAGTCACATACAGTAGGTATTGGCCTTCGATTCAACATGGATTGTGACGGTCAAAGACTTCAATGAAATTGTTTGAAACTATGAATGAACAAAGGGAGAAAGAATGCCCCCTCTCATTGAAGCCACAGTAGTTCAAGGCCAACCGCAGTACTGCAGGCATTGTTAGCAGAAAACAGGATCCCCCACTATAATGAATGGAAAAATGGCAGTCTTGGTGTAAATAAAAAATAATTCTAAGACAATCATGGTACCAATAATTTTCTTCTAATAAACCAGATGTATGTCCTTGAACCAATTATTTTAAAATCTCACACAGAAGAAGTTATATGGATAATATACTATAGTTGCTAATGGCAGCCTGCAGTACCCTGGTCGGCCTTCAACTTGAGTTACTCAAAGGGAGGGGGCAGCACTGAGCTAGCCTGCATTGTCACTTCCTGGAGTAGCTCAAACTGCGCATGTTACATAGCAGGTTAGGAGAATTAGGTTGTTATGAAAAGGGTTAGCGTTAGCAAAAAAATCTTGACTACATGACGGATGGGGTGTTCGTGTGTGTGTGTTGGTGGCCATGGACAGCCAAGCCAGTAAGCAATTTTGTTGTTTGGTTATGTGTGTGTTTTTCACAGTATGTAACCTCAGCATGTTGTATTTTAACGTTTTTTAAGAAAAAATAACATTGTATTTGAACGTGTTTTTTTAAATGTGGTATTTGACATTTTTGAGCTGTTTGCAAAAATTACCTATTTGCATGTATTGCTTTTGGAGGTTATGTTGCGTATCTATACATTATAAATTTTTACTTTTATCTTTATCATTTGTGCATATTAACCCTCAAGCTACCAACATATTTTATATACATTGATTACCAACTGGAGTCATTTTGACCCCAAGAAGAAACTATTGCAAAGAGCAACAATCATAGCAAAATATCAACTTATTTTGTATAAAAACATCATTAGACATGTCATTAATATTTTCTGAAATACAAAATGGCCAAAACAGACTGTTGTAGGAAAAAATGTATATGCACCAAAATAAGGTCATTTTGGTTTCGTACACGGTCACGTGATACGTGGTATAGAAAAGTACAATCTTGTGGCGCTATCAAAATCACTGATACTGGTGCCCTTCTGGTGGTATGGGTAACTTGAAATGATGTCTCCAGAAAAACCTTTTTAAATAAATGTCCTATTTATCAAATTACTATTAGGTAGAATTAGGTGTTCTGGGCTGAGGTCAAAATGACCCCAAAGGACTTGATTTTTTTTTTTTTATCCCACATTGATACAGAAACACTAAACAATGATTTAGGTTTGTTAAGGCTTGAATAAACCACCCCAGTTGGTAGCTTGATGGTTAATAAAAGGACAATTAAAGTGATACACAGTACAGTGCATTCGGAAAGTATTCCGGCCCCTTGACTTTTTCCACATTTTGTTACATTAAAGCCTTATTCTAAAATCGATCCCCCCCCCAAAAAATCCTCATCAATCTACACACAACACCCCATAATGACAAAGTGAAAACAGGTTTTTAGAAATGTTTGCACATTTATACAAAATTAAAACAGAAATGCCTTATTTCCATAAGTATTCAGACCCTTTGCTATGAGACTCGAAATTGAGCTCGGGTGCATTCTGTTTCCATTGACCATCCTTGAGATGTTTGGAGTCCACCTGTGGTAAATTCAACTGATTGCACATGATTTGTAAAGGCACACACCTGTCTATATAAGGTCCCACAGTTGACAGTGCATGTCAGAGCAAAAACCAAGCTATGAGGTCGAAGGAATTGTCCGTAGAGCTCCGAGACAGGATTGTGTCGAGGCACAGACCTGGGGGAAGTGTACCAAAAAATGTCTGCAGCATGGAAGGTCCCCAAGAACATGGTGGTCTCCTTCATTCTTAAATGGAAGAAGTTTGGAACAACCAAGACTCTTCCTAGAGTTGGCTGCCCGGCCAAACTGAGCAATCGGGGGAGAAGGGCCTTGGTCAGGGAGATGACCAAGAAACCAATGGCCTCTCTGACAGAGCTCCAGAGTTCCTCTGTGGAGATGGGAGAACCTTCCAGAAGGACAACCATCTCTGCAGCACTCCACCAATCAGGCCTTTATGGTAGAGTGGCCAGACGGAAGCCACTCCTCAGTAAAAGGCACATGACAGCCCGTTTGGAGTTTGCCAAAAGGCACCTAAAGGACACAGACCATGAGAAACAAGATTCTCTGGTCTGATAAAACCAATATTGAACACTTTGGCCTGAATGCCAAGCGTCACGTCTGGAGGAAACCGGGCACCATCCCTACGGTGAAGCATGGTGGTGGCAGCATCATGCTGTGGGGATGTTTTTCAGTGGCAGGGAATGGGAGACTAGTCAGGATCGAGGGAAAGATGAATGGAGCAAAGTACAGAGATATCCTTGATGCACTCAGGACCTCAGACTGGGGTGAAGGTTTACCTTCCAACAGGATAACGATCCTAAGCACACAGCCAAGACAACGCAGGAGTGGCTTCAGGACAAGTCTCTGGATGTCCTTTAGTGGCCCAGCCAGTGCCCGGACTTGAACCCGATCGAACATCTCTGAAGAGTCCTGAAAATAGCTGTGCAGTGACACTCCCCATCCAAGCTGACAGAGCTTGAGAGGATCTGCAGAGAAGAATGGGATAAACTCCCCAAATACAGGTGTGCCAAGCTTCTAGTGTCATACCCAAGAAGTCTCGAGGCGGTAATCGCTGCCAAAGGTGCGTCAACAAAGTACTGAGTAAAGGGTCTGAATACTTATGTAAATGTGATATTTCAGTTTTTCAAAAAATATGTTTTTGTTCGTTTTGGACTTCGATAAGGGCTTTGTTGGCTGTTCGGGCACACACATTGTTTTTCTCAAGGTCAGCCGAAGTGTGGGAGCCGAAGTCTACGTCCCTTCGTCGATGATTGGTCAACAGTAGGGATTCTTCAAAAAAGTATTTGTTGTCATTCAACGCGAGACGACTCGTTTTCATGCACATTTTTCATTGAAAAATACTGCACCAAACATCTTAGTTAGATGTAGAATTGCGCAACTAAGATCTCCTCTGCAAAAACGTCAAAATTAATGACAGATTTCTTGAGTTATCTTAGATTCATTTTGACTATTTTGAGGAAGTTTGAGACCGGCTATGGCGTCTCAAAATGGACAAATAGTACTATTGGCACTTTTCTTCTCATTTTTCAAGAAAAGGTATTTTAAGGGAGTATGCGAGCACACTTGTTTGGTTTGCGAAGCCGACGTCGGCTAGCCGTCAGCCGAACTGAAGCATGCTGACGCCTTGAGTTACTGAAGGTATCCACAAGGCACAGTCCTATTTACATAAATCCCTTTAACTGGCACACAATATCAGAACAATTATTGTTCTGCAG
This sequence comes from Coregonus lavaretus, assembly GCF_964263955.1. Taxonomy (NCBI): domain Eukaryota; kingdom Metazoa; phylum Chordata; class Actinopteri; order Salmoniformes; family Salmonidae; genus Coregonus; species Coregonus lavaretus. The sequence goes on from NC_140021.1 coordinate 29,280,027, forward strand.
AATGTGTACTTAGTCTTAATATAGGCCATAAAATGAATAATTTTTGTTTGCATGACTTCAACTTTGAATGATAATGCATTGCTAACATCTCAACCAGCCGGTTGAGTTGCCCAATTAGAGTAAATTAATTTTGTATTGGAATTTGTATAGACTTTTTAAATCATCTAAAAAATGATACATTAATTTACATTATGTCTGCTTCATTTACTTAAAATGGAAGATAGGCCTAGTTAAATGAGGACTGATATCAATATTTATAAAATATGATACATTTGTGTGTCAAAATATGAATATTCAAGTACATGTACATTCATGTGTTTACAGTTATCCCAGGTGAGGACATGTTGAACAATAATTACTGTATAAATAAACATACACAGTAACCACGTTTCCATCCAACCTTTTTATGGATAAAAAATGTCACGACATGCCTGATGGAAACAGCAAATTTGTCTGTAAACTTACCAAATGTCGACAAAACAAAATACGCTAGACGAGGTGGGATCTTTTTGTGTTTGTAAAATGTATTATGCGAGAAATGGTGATGGAAATGCCTTTATGCGCAAATATTGATATAAGAACCATCATATCGAAGTGAACTTGGAGTCACGCGATGATATGGTGTGTGGTCCTCCCACTACGACTCGGGAAATAATGCAGTTTATTAGGCTACAGATGAAATAAATGATGATGAACTTCACAAGGTGGTTCCAGGAGGCTGAAACTTGGCCGCAAGTAGATCTTCCGGACCCCATTGTACAGTTGAAGTCGGAAGTTTACATACACCTCAGTCAAATATATTTAAACTCAGGTTTTCACAATTCCTGACATTTAATCCTAGTAAAAATATCCTCTCTTAGGTCAGTTAGGATCACCACTTTATTTTAAGAATGTGACATGTCAGAATAATAGTGGAGAGAATGATTTATTTAAGCTTTTATTTCTTTAATCACATTCCCAGTGGGTCAGAAGTTTACATACACTCAATTAGTATTTGGTAGCATTGCCTTTGAATTGTTTAACTTGGGTCAAACGTTTCGGGTAGCCTTCCACAAGCTTCCCACAATAAGTTGGGTGAATTTTGGCCCATTCCTCCTGACAGAGCTGGTGTAACTGAATCAGGTTTGTAGGCCTCCTTGCTCGCACATGCGTTTTCTGCCCACAAATTTTCTATAGGCTTGAGGTCAGGGCTTTGTGATGGCCACTCAAATACCTTGACTTTGTTGTCCTTAAGCCATTTTGGAAGTATGCTTGGGGTCATTGTCCATTTGGAAGACCCATTTGCGACCAAGCTTTAACTTCCTGACTGATGTCTGGAGATGTTGCTTCAATATATCCACATCATTTTCCTTCCTCATGATGCCATCTATTTTGTGAAGTGCACCAGTCCCTCCTGCAGCAAAGCACCCCCACAGCATGATGCTTCCACCCCCGTGCTTCACGGTTGGGATGGTGTTCTTCGGCTTGCAAGCAACCCCCTTTTTCCTCCAAACATAATGATGGTCATTATGGCCAAACAGTTCTATTTTTGTTTCATCAGACCAGGGGACATTTCTCCAAAAAGTACGATCTTTGTCCCCATGTGCAGTTGCAAAACCATAGTCTGGCTTTTTTATGGCGGTTTTGGAGCAGTGGCTTCTTCCTTGCTGAGCGGCCTTTCATGATATTTCATTATATAACTTGTTTTACTGTGGATATAGATACTTTTGTACCTGTTTCCTCCCGCATCTATCCAAGGTCCTTTGCTGTTGTTCTGGGAGTGATTTGCACTTTTCGCACCGAAGTACGTACATCTCTAGGAGACAGAACGTGTCTCCTTCCTGAGCGGTGTGATGGCTGTGTGGTCCCATGGTGTTTATACTTGTGTACAATTGTTTGTACAGATGAACGTGGTACCTTCAGGTGTTTGGAAATTGCTCCCAAGGATGAACCAGACTTGTGGAGGTCTACAATTTCTTTCTGAGGTCTTGGCTGATTTCTTTTGATTTTCCCATGATGTCAAGCAAAGAGGCACTGAGTTTGAAGGTAGGCCTTGAAATACATCCACAGGTACACCTCCAATTGACTCAAATTATGTCAATTTGCCTATCAGAATCTTCGAAAGCCATGACATCAGAAATTTGTGGAGTGGTTGAAAAACAAGTTTTAATGACTCCAACCTAAGTGTATGTAAACTTCCGACTTCAACCGTATATTACATAAAATCTCCACACTGTGTTCGTTAAACAACTGTTTTACACATTCAGCAGAAACGGGCACACGGCCCTGCACGTTGACAGAGGCCATGTTCCGCCCGGGTCTCTCTCTGTTTCCCGCCTGGATTGATCACGTCCTCAAACCTCTCGTAAACAAAGGGATAAAAAGGGAATGGGGATTATGTAGTGGTAACATATGTGCCGTAGATTTATGTAGGGCCTGTGTGCTGAGCAACGAATGGCCATGTGATGCGACCCTAACCAGGGCCTTAAAACTCTGCCAGATTTAATTTCACGCTTGGCCAAGCACCGCCTCCGAGACGGTGACATTTACATGGCCGTCTGTAGCACCGCCAGTCGCTACAAGCCCACGGCACTGGCTAAATCAGGCAGCACCACGGCCAGTGAATTTAGAGGGGGGGAAAGAGAGAGGGAGCGATAGAGAGGTAGAGCAAAAAGAAGGGAGCGAGAGGAAGTGCAAGAATAAACACATGGAGAGAGAGAGCGAGAGAAGGGGAGAGTTGGTTTAGTACAATATTGTCTATATGATATTAGTGTCCTCTTTCCTATGAAGGAATTTCTTTGGAAGTGCCCGCAAATCCCCTCCCTCTCATTCCAACTCCTTAGACTAGCTTTACATATACATTATGCCAGGATCCATTAGCTTCTGGCAAATCATTGCAGCTGCTTCTTACACATTCTGCCACCATCTTGTTTTTCCCATAACAGAGGCTAATGCGCCAAACCACTAAATTATGCAGTGATAATTCATCATCACTCTCCCCTTGCCATCGCTCTGAGACAATGCCGAATACGGGCTGCAATATTCGAGCCGCAGCCAAGACCTTTTGCAAATGATATGCTGTGAAGTCGTTTGCTGTTTCTCGGTTGTAATTACACACGTGTACGGGAAATGATGTTGTCACTCATCATGGGGGACATGGGATTGTTTTTCATTCCAAAGCCAGTTTTTCCAGAGATTGCTGCAAGGATCCATCCAGGGACACCTGGTTTGCGTCTCAAATGGCGCCATATTCCCTATGGGCCCTGGTCAAAAGTAGTGCACTAAATGGAATAGGGTGCCAGTATTTTGGGACCTAGACAGATAGTGGCCTCGCTGGCCTGATGATGTCACTGTGGCAGTTGGACAACACACTGACCCCTTCCCCATATCTGATTTAAGAGCCCATTCTGGAAATGTGATGTACTTGTAGAGTACATTGTTTACAATTACAAAATCGAAAAAGGGTACTTTTGACATATTAATATTTTTAATGTTGAATAAATTAATATGGAAAAATTGTATTTCAGAATCTAGACATACTCCATATTTTAGACCACACTATATGGAGTATAATGACACCAAGATGTCTGTGTCAGTACGGTCACAGGAGGCATGTATACGTCTAAAAGGAGCGTATAACGGCTACTTTCATCATGATTATCTCAGAAATCGTTTGTGATACAAATGTACAAAGCATTTCAAACATCCAATGAAGTTTCAATGTGATAATTGCCTAAACTATTTGAGATACCAAAAATATTTTCAGCCCAAGCTGGTGTGGAATCTCCCCAAAAAAGGAGGGGCAATTCCAGTGTCATGCATGTGACATTGGCATGCAAAATATATGTCTCATAGAATGGACAAACAAAACATACATTCCAAGCTCAGGTTGACATTCCCATAGAATTGGGAAGTTGGTGGATTCTTGTGGCTTCACTAACATCATATAACCACTGCAATGTGGAAGGAGAGATTGAGAGAGAGAGCGAGGGAAAGGTAGATGAATGATAGGTTGTGGTATATATGTGGTCCTCTGTAGCTCAATTGGTAGAGCATGGCGCTTGTAACGCCAGGGTAGTGGGTTCGATCCCCGGGACCACCCATACGTAAAAATGTATGCACACATGCCTGTAAGTCGCTTTGGATAAAAGCGTCTGCTAAATGGCATATTATTATTATATTATACAAATGAGGGTTGAGAGAAAGTGAGGTATCGGTGCTACAGCCCAGGCACCGTATTCATAAAAGCGTCTCAGAGTAGGACTGCTGATCTAGGATCCGTTCCCCCCTGTCTGTGAACTTATTCAAAAGTGATCCTAGATCAGCACTCCTATCGGAGACTCTTTATGAATACGACCCAGGCCTGGCTAGTCTAGGTGATGCTGTGTTATGATGACTCAGTGGACCTGTCAAGCTGATGACTCTACTCTGTGCACTAATGTCCTAGCGTGCTAACAGATATATAGCTGCCATGATGGAGCTCGTCAAGCACCGTAACGAGGTGGTAACCAAGTTATGGAATCATTAGTAAGTGTGCGTCTCAGCAGGACAAAGAGAGAGGGAGCTGGAGGAAGCTACGGTCTGACAGATGGTCCTCGTGTGTGTAAAGACAAAATGAGATATAATGATTAAAACTAAATAGCAAAAAGTCCATCCTTCTTTCAAGCTCAGGTCATGATGATGTTGAAAAACTAGGACATTTTGATCTAATGCTCACCACATTAAATTAATTTCATGATCAGTAATTTGGCTCCGAGTCTGGATTGGACCAACGCTGGATGAAAGTTATGTCTGACGTGAAGAGAAAGCAGGTTGTAGTGGGTTTATATATGAATTATAGCGTGGATGTTTTAGTCTAGTAACTAAACTCAGTTTCCTCTCGTGAAAGAGGTTGAGAAATAATGATGAGCCTACCAAATCTTTCATGTTGTGTTTTTTTGGCATGTCTTGTTTCTGTAGTGTAGTATTTGATCCATGCCAATCCATTTCTCTTTATCCTAGTAACATGTATCTGCCTTCTATTCTCCTCTCATCTTTTTGCATGTGTGATTATTTAAAAGCCGTTGTTCAGTCACGTTTGTATCTGAATTAATTCAATTTAAAAAATAATTGAAATGGAACTCAACAGAATGTCATGTTTGCATTCATTCAAAGATTATCTTGGCTTTCAAATGATCAGTTATTAAACCTAAAGTCAGTAAAGTGTAAGTAAACTACAACAAAATAAATACTCCTACTTGTGCCAGGTTTAAGTTCTGTCCATTCATCAGTAAGCTTGTGAACTAGCTAGGGGAGGTGAGTGGGAGAGGAAAAGGGAGGAGGTGGGGGTCTAATGGTGCTCTGAAGCCAAAGCATGTCCAGTGCCAAGGTGACCGGTCAGGCGAGGAGGAGAGAGGCAAGGATCGAGGGAGCTGGGCCAAAAATGCTATTTTCTAATGCCCAGGATGGATGGATAAATGGAGGGTTGGAGTCCGAGCGATGGAGGAATGTAGTGGATGAAGGTTCCTTGATCCATGAGCCTGGATGTGTTTACAGTCTCTCCCAGTGTCCTGGATGTGTTTATAGTCTCTCCCAGTGTCATGTTAAGTCCCAAATGGCACCATATTATCTACACAGTGCACTACATAGCGAATAAGCTGTCATTTGGGACAAAGACTCTGTTGATGGACCTCTCTCACACTGCTGGCCTGGTTTCCATCCCCAGCTTTAGGAGTACTCTGCATTGTTAACTGACCCTATATCAGTGAGGACTGACGTGGTGTCTCCATCCCTGGATCGTATTCAATTCGAGCCAAATGGAAGCAAATGGGCCAAAACGGGGATGGACCTCCATGAATTTTTCCAATAAGAAATGCTTGTTTTCGTTTTCAGTAACACTTTACATTAAGTTGCCCCTATTACTATGTAACTAACATAGTAATAACTTTTTTGTTATATATATATTTATATTGTGTTAACAACATAGTAGTTACATAGGTTTTATGTAATCACATGGTAATAAGGTTGGAATAAACTTCAGCAAGTGAATGTGTAATTACACATTCCTTGTTCCAATTGTGTATCTGATTTCACAACAGCTATATTACCATGTAATTACATAGTAAAACCTATAACTACTATGTTGTTAACACAGTTATTACTGTGTTAGTTACATACCAATAGGGGCAACTTGATATAAAGTGTTACCTCGTTTTCTGTTGCAAAGCGTTTTTCTACGTTCACTAATGTATTCAACCCTGGGTCAGGTCTCTGCCTGACTGTCACAGCTGGGGGAGCGTCTAATCTGGTGGTCTTAAAGGCACATTTTTGTACGTTGTTGCACTGTTGTGCTGTGCATGTGTGTGAGGTAGGGTATGGGTTGTGTGCAATAACCCACCAACACATGACACACAGCATGCATCTGAGATGCACACTCTATTACTGAGTGGCGATTTGTTTTTTTTCACAAGTATTTACCAACTGTTTTTAGGTGCAAACTCATAAACATACCTGCCCGACTGTGCTGAATCGAGCACCCCCCTCAAGCCTGCCTCCATTCCCAACAATAGCGTCCCAAGTAGCACCCTAATCCCTATATAGTGCACTACTTTGACCAGGACCCATTGTGCACTATATAGGGAATAGGTTGCCATTTGAATCGCAAGCTATGTCCCCTTGATAAAGACTCCTGTGTTCTCGCTTGACCCTCGCCCCTTGTCAGAGGTTGATATCTGGATTTATTAGTAATTTCATTAGTGAGAAGGGAAAGGTTGCGCGAGGCTAGGTTTGGGTGTGTTTGTTGCTAATTGGGCACAAAATGGGGAGAGAGCTGGAGGACAGGTGTGTGTGTGTGTGTGTGTGTGTGTGTGTGTGTGTGTGTGTCCTGAATCTGAGTGATGGACCGCTGTGGAATTAGCCAGCTCTAAATTGAATGATCGGGCAAAACAATTATTTCCGCCTAAATAGACATACCCAACATAATTATCTTTCATGAGCTGGCCATAAACGGTAACTGGTCTTGTTGCATAGTTTTAGAAAGGTATGGAACTCACCTTTCTGGTAAATTATTTTAGAAATTGCTGAGGTGTACTCACCTTTGAGGACACAAGCTCAAGTACATAGTACAAATATTATGAAAATATTAAAAATCATATTTTTTTCCTATTCAACAGAAGTGGGGCAATAGGTCTTGAAATGACTGAAATGCTTTCTAAATATAGTAACAATCAAATTATAAATGACTTACTATAAGATTTCACCTTTCTTATAACTGTAAAATAAATTTGATCATACTTAGTGACAGTACAATATTGGCACTATTTCATAACTGACTACAGATAATTCTGTCCTAAACGTCCACTGAGCAGTTCATAGACACCATTCATGTGTGTGCAGACTCGTTACAACTTCAGCTTTAAGCACAAAATGATTTTGTCTGTCTGTGACCAAGAGAAAGTGGTCTTGTTTAAATTCTATGAAATTACTTCGTATTTTTTCATGTTGAGCTCTACATCCGGCTGAGAATATAACAGCGAGATGAAACCACAACCGTTGGATTCGCTAGACTTTCACCTTTCATATGTCTTATCAGAGGAAAAACAAATCGATTCTTTGCCTGGGTAGGCCAGAAAATGTGAAACGTTACTCCTTATGCAAATGTGGGGTTTAAAACCTAACACTTCAAAGACAGCTGAATGAGTGGAAGCGGAGAGCAGACAGATGGGGCTTTCTGGCACTATAAGGCACGGCACCCTATGGCGTTCACAGAGCTCTTTGTACACCAAAATGTCAGACGGAACTGGTCCAGAACCGCTCAAACCACCATATAGGGGACTTAACATCTAGTGCTTTTCAATGACTTTACTGAGGAGGCTATTTGAGGTCACAACTTCAAGCCCAAATATTGATCTAAATTATACTTCCTCTTTGGGAGTTTATGTAGCTATTTCCTCCAGTCAAATGACCAAATCGCCTCATGGGTGAATTGTTATTAATATTTTTCATAATTCCATAATTAATAAACATTTTATTTTTTTTACCTGCAGAAAATCTGGTGTTTCTATGTCAAACGGTTTTGTTATATTTCAGTCTTCTGTGATGTATATACAATGTAATATATTGGGATGCAAACTCAAAATGTAAAACATTTCAACTCTATATCTGACATGGTACAGGTGTCTTCTTTTTCTTAAACCCATAACCATGTGTGTGAGACTACCAAGAAACACTCTGTGTGACCCTGATTTAGCCCACTGCATTAAAAGGTTAAACTAATAGATGTTTTTAAATCATTGTGATGCCTGAAGATTCCATGAAGATAGATACCCATATGTCTAAACTTTGTTTAAATTTGTAGAAGGAGAGATATGATAATCATACACACTATTGTGAAGCATATGAAATTCAATTGAATGCCTGCAAAACTGTGTGTAGCATGTGCATATAATACTAAGAGTCAGTGTGAATGGAATGTGTGTATTGACAGATGGTGGAGTGTGTGTGTGTGTGTGCATGTGTGCATGCATGCGGAGGATGAATGTGTCACTGTGTGAGAGATGTCAGTGGTATCTAGCACCGTTGAGGAATGAGATCGGCAGCATGAACAGCGTCTGAGTAGCCAGGCTGTATGCTGGTTGCTATCCACAGCTCTGATTACTGTCATGGCTCTGTGTGAGAGGGGCCATGAGCCCAGGGCTGACCCTTACACACACACCCTGCCTGCGGTTGGATGAAAGAGGAGGGGACTCCCACCAGTGTGTCATAGTACTTTGGCGAGTTGTGTCTCTCTCTGCGATTCTATAGTGCTGATCTGTGAGGCTGCCACCTGGCTCTCTGATAGGCTCAGTGTGGCAGGATAGGTGTGTCTGTGAACGTGTCTTGTGTATGTGTGTGTGCCTATGCATGTGTACGTGTGTGAGCCTGCGAATGCTTGCGTGTATTTATGTACACTACCAGTCGAGGGTTTTCCTTAATTTTTACTATTTTTTACAATGTAGAATAATAGTGAAGACATTAAAACAATGAAATAACACATGGAATCATGTAGTAACCAAAAAAGAATTAAACAAATCAAAATATATTTGAAATTTGAAATTCTTAAAATAGTCACCCTTTGCCTTAATGACAGCTTTGCACACTCTTGGCATTCTCTCAACCAGTTTCATGAGGTAGTCACCTGGAATGCATTTCAATTAACAGGTGTGCCTTCTTAAAAGTTAGGGGGGGTATACAGAAGATAGCCTTATTTGATAAAATTCCAAGTCTATATTATGGCAACAACAGCTCAAATAGGCAAAGAGAAACGACAGTCCATCTTTACTTTAAGACATAAAGGTCAGTCAATACGGAACATTTTAAGAACTTTGAAAGTTTCTTCAAGTGCAGTCGCAAAAACCATAAAGCGCTGTGATGAAACTGGCTCTCATGAGGACCGCCACAGGAATGGAAGACCAAGAGTTACCTCTGCTGCAGAGAATAAGTTTATTAGAGTTACCAGCCTCAGAAATTGCAGCCCAAATACATGCTTCACAGAGTTCAAGTAACAGACACATCTCAACATCAACTGTTCAGAGGGGACTGTGTGAATCAGGCCTTCATGGTCGAATTGCTGCAAAGAAACCACTACTAAAGGACACCAATATGAAGAAGAGACTTGCTTGGGCCAAGAAACTCGAGCAATGGACATTAGACCAGTGGAAATGTGTCCTTTGGTCTGGAGTCCAAATTTGAGATTTTTGTGAGACGCGGTGTGGGTGAACGGATGATCTCCGCATGTGTAGTTCCCACCGGAAAGCATGGAGGAGGAGGTGTTATGGTGTGGGGGTGCTTTGCTGGTGACACTGTCTGTGATTTATTTAGAATTCAAGGCACACTTAACCAGCATGGCTACCAGAGCATTCTGCAGTGATACGCCATCCCATCTGGTTTGGGCTTAGTGGGACTATCATTTGTTTTTCAACAGGATAATGACCCAAAACACACCTCCAGGCGGTGTAAGGGCTATTTTACCAGGAAGGAGAGTGACGGAGTTCTGTATCAGATGACCTGGCCTCCACAATCCCCCAACCTCAACCCAATTGAAATGGTTTGGGATGAGTCGGACCGCAGAGTGAAGGAAATGCAGCCAACAAGTGCTCAGCATATGTGGGAACTCCTTCAAGACTGTTGGAAAAGCATTCCAGGTGAAGCTGGTTGAGAGAATGCCAAGAGCTGCAAAGCTGTCATCAAGGAAAAGGGTGGCTATTTGAAGAATTTCAAATATAAAATATATTTTGATTTGTTTAACACTTTTTTTGGTTACTACATGATTCCATATGAGTTATTTCATCATTTTGATGTCTTAACTATTATTCTACAATGTAGAAATAAAGAAAAACCCTTGAATGAGTAGGTGTCCAAACTTTTGACTGGTACTGTATGTCACGATTTAACTGGATATGAACCCAAATGCAGACAACTACACCGAGCCAGAGAAGGTTTAACAGGTTTATTTACAAAGTTCAATTGTCCAGGTTTCCAAAAATAGGGGAAGAGCAAGTCCAGGTTTACAGGGGGGGGTAACAGATCCAGGTTCTGAGCAGGAGTGGTACCGTAACGTCCTAGTGTCCGTGGTGAGTCCAAAAGGGAGGTCCGGTAGTGGAAAGCAGGATGGTGGTGGCAGGAGTGAAGCGGAGGCAGGAGTCAGGTTCCAATAATCTGTGGCACAGGAGAAAAGTAACTAGAACAGGCCAAAAACACAAAGAGCGAAAACAAGCAGGTTGAGTCAACAGCGAGACTAACATGGTCGTCTTGACTATGATCTGACGATGAGTGGCAAGTTTGACCGGGTCTTTACATTTTTTTTACATTTTAGTCATTTAGCAGACGCTCTTATCCAGAGCGACTTACAGGAGCAATTAGGGTTAAGTGCCTTGCTCAAGGGCACATCGACAGATTTTTCACCTAGTCGGCTCGGGGATTAGGCTGAGGTGATTATGGTGAATGAGCTGCAGCTGGAACCCTGACTCCCGCACACCAGACTTCACTCCTGCAATCAAGAACAGACAGAGGGGAGGGGGAGAGCAGAGAGAGAGCTACCTAGCAGCAGTAGGCCTAACACTGTATGTGACAAGTTCGACAAAACAGCTTCTGTTCATGCAGTGAGCAAACACAGGCTCTTGCATGCTGACTAGACCGGGCACGTGCATGTTGATTATGTCCATCCACACCAGACCCTATCAGCACACGCAGGTTGAACTATCAAAACGAACTCTGAACCAAGTATATGAATTTGGGGACAGATCGAAACACATGAAACATTAATGGACATTTAGCATGCTAGCTTGCTGTTGCTAGCTAATTTGTCCTGGGATATACAGTAAACAATGGGTTGTTATTTCATCTAAAATGCACAAGGTCTTTTTTTCTGGATCTTTGTAGAATTTTGACAGATTTTGAGTCCCACAGAATCGTGTGTTCTCTACTCCGACAATTAATCCACAGATAAAAGGGGAATCTTCTTCTGCTTCTTCTTCTTCTTCTTCTTCTTCTGCTTCTTCTTCAGTGTGGACCTAACCCACAGTATTCTCCTAAAAACCAATGAGGAGATGGGAGAGGCGGGACTTGCAGCGCCTCAAAAATATAACTAAGTTCTATTTTAGCTCCTTGCTACGCAGACGCTCGTGAGCAGTTTGGATGAAATGATTGAATAACATGTATGTGTACATTTATTTTGCAGCGATCACGGGCGGTGTGGTCAGCACGTTAGAATGCAAATTGAAATTCGGCGGCATTTGTTTTAATTTACCGCCACCTGTTCCTTTTTAGCTTTTCAATTCTTCCTAGCTCTGACACATCAGCAATGTACAGAAGGTGTTTATGCAGAAAGAACTGCTACGGGCATTGCTCCGAGACGTGTTATTTGATCAGCTGGAAATAGAATACCTGCAAAGCTTCTAGAATGTATTTTCTCACATCTCTCATCCTTATTTTGCTACATAAAACAAAAAGACAGCAAAATACAAACAGACACATTTCGGCAAATGCACGGCAGATCCGAAAACAACTCAATTAACAACATTGCCTCATTTGGAAGATGTATTGTGGATGGGAAGCATGCCTTTGTATTGTAATGAGTCTAAGCGTGAAGAAAAGGGGCTCTGCTCTGTTTCCCAATGCTTTCCACGCTATAGCAGAGAAAGCAGACTGTGAAAGCCTGTGTGTCGAAAGCATGAAATACTAACAGTGGTAAGGACACGCAAATCTCTTCAGTGGTGCTGGCAGAGACTGGGAGAGAGAGTGCACAAGTAGCAGAAACAGGCTTAGTCAGGGTCATCAGTATACTGCCATGGTGAGTACTGACATGCCAGGTCTTTTTGTTTAAGGGTGCGACCCAAATGGCACCCTATGCCCTATTTAACACATTACATTTGACCAGAGCCAAGGAATAGGTTGTCGTTTGGAACACAGCTTAGACTCTCATCTTTGGGTTCTGGAGAGCTCTCTCTCATGACATTGCCAACTCTATCAAGCTGCTATTCTTTGGGGTTTAGTTTTGGAAAAGGCCTTATGTGTTTTGCCTTTGGAGGTGTGAGCTGTTAAGTGAGTAATATTAATCTTACACTCTTAGAAAAAAGGGTTTCAAAAGGGTTCTTCAGCTGTCCCCATAGGAGAACCATTTTTGGTTCCAGGTAGAACTATTTTCGGTTCCAGGTAGACCCCTTTTGGGTTCCATGTAGAATCCTCTGTGGAAAGGGTTCTACATGGAACCCAAAAGGGTTCTACCTGGAATCAAAAAGGGTTCTTCAAAGGGTTCCCCTATGGGGACAGCCAAAGAACCCTTTTAGGTTCTAGTTAGCACCTTTTTTCTATGAGTGTACTTGATATACATAATCAAATTAAACTATCAGATAGAGGATGTTAATAGTCAATTATATTCAGTTATACATATTTTCTTAACCACAATGAATCCATTATAATTACTTTATACATGTTTCTAAAGGAGCAAATGTATGGAGATGTATGACATCTATCTCCCAAAAAATGCTGCCCAGGTAAGCTGTATGATGAAAAATGCAGCTATGGGAAAATTAACTCTGTTGTTGACTGCTGGCATAAGATTAAGGTTTCATGTGAAGGTAAAGCGTGTATGATTTATTTTGTCTGTGGTGGAACCCAGTCACCCGAAGTACAACAGATGCATTCCCTTGTTGACACGCGCTGTTCGGTAAAACGTGCATTTTTGTGCAGTGAAAGCATTCATGGACTGGGCTAGGTTGCTAGGCTATT
>NC_140021.1:32293450-32460950 GCF_964263955.1 Coregonus lavaretus
AGTGTGTTAGTACAAGGAATTGAAATGGGATTCGTCCCCGTGCCATTGCACTTTGTGAACGTACACTCTGAGTTAGTCAGTGGATTGTTCAGAGTTGGAGTACGTCCTATGTTGCCAGTAAAAGGTGTGACATTTATAATGGGCAACGATATTGCCGGAGGAAAGGTGATACCCGTATTGGAGGTATTGGATAAAAGTGACCAGTCTCTCTCCGAGGAGCTGGTACAGGGTTATCCAGATGTGTTCCCCGCTTGTGCTGTCACACGTGCTCAAGCACGACAAGTGGGTGAAGTGATAGATTTGTCGAACACGATTCTATTCAGAGAGTGTGACCCAGAGGATAGTTCAGGTGCTACCTCTGGTAAGCTGGTGCAGTCTGACCAACAGTCCAGGGAAAGGAAGAAGGATGTGGAACTTGTTCCTGAGGCAATACAGTTACCAGTCACTCGTGAGCAGCTGATCGCTAACCAAAAGGTTGACATTAGCCTAGCTAAATGTTTTTCTAATGTTGTCTCAGAGGAGGAGCTAAAGAAGAAAAACATGGCATACTTCATTGATGGTAATCTCCTCATGCGTAAATGGACATCCCATGTTGACGCTGGCGGAGATTGGAATGCTGTTTACCAAATAGTGATTCCTACAGCCTTTCGACAAAATGTTTTATCCCTCGCCCATGATCACCCGTGGTCCGGACATCTGGGAGTCACCAAGACTTATGATCGAGTTTTGCGACATTTCTTTTGGCCTGGTTTAAAACAAGATGTGGCTCAGTTCTGTCGGACTTGCCACACCTGTCAAGTAAGTGGGAAACCGAACCAGGTTATTCCTCCCGCGCCTCTTTGTCCCATACCTGCCCTAGGTGAACCATTCGAACATGTGATGGTTGATTGTGTTGGACCATTACCAAAGACAAAATCTGGTAACCAGTTTATGTTGACTATTATGTGTGTGGCCACCAGGTACCCAGAGGCCATTCCTCTGCGAAGGATTACTGCTCCGGTGGTGAGTAAAGCGTTGATCAAATTCTTCTCAACTTTTGGGTTACCTAAGGTGATACAAACTGATCAGGGTACAAATTTCCTTTCTAAACTTTTCAAACAAGTGTTAAAATCCTTGTCAGTTACACACTGTGTGTCCAGCGCATACCACCCAGAGTCTCAGGGTGCGCTTGAACGTTGGCATCAGACACTGAAGTCTATGCTCCGTAAATATTGCTTGGAATCTGAGAAGAATTGGGATGAGGGAGTTTCTCTAGTTTTGTTTGCTGTCCGTGAGACAGTACAGGAATCCTTAGGGTTCAGCCCAGCTGAACTGGTGTTTGGACACACCATGAGAGGACCTATGAAAGTCCTTAAGGATCAGTTTTTATCACAAGAGTTGTGTGTGAAAGAAAATGTGTTGGACTAAGTTAGTCGCTTTCGTGAGCGCCTACATGGTGCCTGTGCTCTAGCAAAGGAAGCGCTGTCTTCCTCACAGAAACGGATGAAATGACACTATGACACACAGGCTGTTTCTCGTTCACTGCAGCCAGGTGACCAAGTTCTTGTATTGTTGCCGGTGCCAGGAGCGTCATTGTCAGCACGTTTCTCTGGTCCTTATGTAATTGAAAATAAACTAAGTGAAACTGACTACGTGATACAGACTCCTGATAGAAAACGCCAATCTCGTGTGTGCCACGTTAACATGTTGAAAACATACCACACCAGACCCGTTACTCAGATAGACAGTCCAGAGAAACTGGCCGAGTCGGCTGTCTCTATTTCTGCTACGGCTGTAGTGGGAGGTCATGTTAATGATATGGACGGAGATGGTTTGGAGTTGCGCAATACTCAGCAACAGTGTGCTAGATTGCCCAATTCAGAGATGCTGCTGTCTCTCCCGTCAAGCCTGATTCATTTAACGGACGGACAGTCAGATGATATTGTGAGACTATTACACAGCTTTCCATGTCTTTTTAATGATGTTCCTACATGCACAAATGTGTTAGAACATGACATTAATGTTGGAAACGCTGCACCTATCAAGCAACATGCTTATCGTGTCAACGTCTCTAAAAGAAAGATAATGAGGGATGAGGTCGGTTATTTGCTAGAGAATAACCTGGCTATGCCAAGTTCAAGTCCTTGGAGTTCTCCGTGTTTTCTGGTTCCTAAACCTGATGGGACATCCAGGTTATGTACGGACTATCGGAAGGTAAATGCTGTCACAGTGCCCGACTCGTTCCCGTTACCCAGACTGGATAACTGTATTGATACTGTTGGTGCTGCTACTTATGTAACCAAACTAGATCTTCTAAAAGGTTACTGGCAGGTGCCGTTAACCTCACGTGCCTTCGACATCTCTGCCTTTGTGACCCCAGATCACTTTCTACAATATGCTGTCATGGCATTTGGGATGCGGAACGCACCAGCCACTTTCCAACGCCTGGTTAACACAGTATTGGCTGGAGTTCCTAATTGTAGTGCTTACCTTGATGATTTGGTAATTTATTCAACTGAGTGGTCTGATCATGTTAACACTCTAAGGGTAGTGTGTGAACGTCTAGCAGCCGCTTCTCTAACCCTGAACTTAGCAAAGTGCGAGTTTGGGAAGGCCACTGTTACTTATCTCTGTAAACAGGTCGGCCATGGTCAGGTGCGCCCTGTAGATGCCAAGGTCTCAGCTATAAATGCATTTCCCGCACCTACCACCAGAAGAGAGCTACGCCGCTTTTTAGGGATGGTTGGCTACTACCGTAGTTTCTGTAAAAATTTCTCTGCGGTAGTTGCTCCATTAACGGATTTGCTCAGTCCGGCGAGAAAATTTGTATGGTCTGAAGATTGTCGTACTGCTTTCAACACTGCTAAAGCACTCTTATGTAGTACTCCTGTTCTTGCTGCGCCAGATTTTGAACGACCGTTTAAACTGGAGGTAGATGCAAGTGCCAGAGGTGCTGGTGCTGTTCTACTGCAGCCGGACCAGAGTGGAGTGGACCATCCTGTCTGTTATTTTTCACGGAAATTTAACAAATGTCAGACAAACTATTCCACCATTGAACAAGAAGCTCTAGCTTTGTTGTTAGCTCTGCAGTACTTTGAAGTTTATGTTGGTTCCAGTGCATTACCAGTGATAGTGTATACTGACCATAACCCCTTAGTTTTTCTCCACCGGATGTACAACCAGAACCAACGCCTTATGCGTTGGGCACTTGTAGTGCAAAATTATAATTTGGAGATCCGCCACAAAAAGGGGTCGGATAATGTGTTGGCAGATGCTTTGTCTCGTGTTTAAAGAACTAGGTTTTTTTGTTTTGTTTGTTATCCCGTCAGGATGCTGTTGATCTTTTGAATTTTGTGTGTGTGTGATGGTACGTGTGTCGCAAACCATTGTGGTTTGCTCTTTTAAGGGTGGGAGTGTTACGGATACAGGTATCCTGTGTCTTTTTGTGTTTTTCCTCTCCTTCTGCCCTAATCACAGGTGTCCTGTATGTTCCTGATTGGTGGTCGTTGGGGTGTCTGCTGATTGCTGAGGTGGACCAATCAGTGGACATTCCTCTGCATTGCACCACTTGTTTCTGGTTTTACAATAACACAAATCATTGTTTAAAAGCCGGTCAGTTGTGTTTGTTGTTAGAAGACTATTTTCCGTATGTGAGTATGGATACTGTGGTGTCCTGTGTTTTGTGTACTCACTCATTTGCTGGTTACTCTGTTTGGTAACTATGTGAGACTATTTCTGTATATGAGTATGGATACTGTGGTGTCCTGTGTTTTGTGTACTCACTCATTTGCTGGTGACTCTGTTTGGTAACTTTGTGTGTTTCTGGGAAAAGGGGAAGTTAAGCAAGCTGCCCTTGGGCATACATTACCCGTAGAAAGAAAACTGTCTATAAACAATAGTTAGACCTGAGCGGACCACCCACTGTATTTTTGTATGATTAGCAGTAGTTTAGCGGTTCTTGAGGCAGGCAAGATCAGTTTAGGAGTGTTTTACACTATTGTTTCATTTCTTGGGTCCTGCTCAGCCCTTTTTCCCAAACCTTTACCGTGTGTTCACAAATAAACATTTTATGTTTGACGGTAGTTTATGGTTGTCGTGTAGTTTTTATTCTCCCTGTTCCATGTCACGATTCTAATTTGCATGATTTATGTTACGGGTCTCTTCTCCATCCACCCTAGACGTTTAAAGCCACGGGGTTCGTAACAGGGGCGGTAAGCAAATTGAAGTGGGTCTAGGGTGTCAGGTAAGGTAGAGGTGATATGATCCTTAACTAGCCTCTCAAAGCACTTCACGATGACAGAAGTGAGTGCTACGGGGCGATAGTCATTTAGTTCAGATACATTTGCTTTCTTGGGTACAGGAATAATGGTGGCCATCTTGAAGCAAGTGGGGACAGCATACTGGGATAGGCAGAGATTGAATATGTCCGTAAACACTTCAGCCAGCTGGTCTGCGCATGCTCTGAGGACGCGGCTAGGGATGCCGTCTGGGCCGGCAGCCTTGCGAGGGTTAACACGCTTAAATGTCTTACTCACCTCGGCCACGGAGAATGAGAGCCCACAGTCCTGCATTGTCTTGGCTGTGTGTTTAGGGTTGTTGTCCTGTTGGAAGGTGAATCTTCGCCCAGTCTGAGGTCCTGAGCGCTCTGGAGCAGGTTTTCATCAAGGATCTCTTTGTACTTTGCTCCGTTCATCTTTCCCTCGATCCTGACTAGTCTCCCAGTCCCTGCCGCTGAAATACATTCCCACAGCATGATGCTGCCACCACCATGCTTCACCGTATGGATGGTGCCATGTTTCCGTGACGTGACGCTTGTCATTCAGGCCAAAGAGTTAAATCTTGGTTTCATCAGACCAAAGAATCTTGTTTCTTAGGTCTGAGATTCCTTTAGTTGCCTTTTGTCAAACTCCAAGCGGGCTGTCATGTGCCTTTTACTGACAAGATGCTTCCATCTCTCCACTCTACCATAAAGGCCTGATTGGTGGTGCTGCAGTGATGGTTGTCCTTCTGGGAGGTTCTCCCATCTCCACAGAGGAACTCTGGAGCTCTGTTAGAGTGACCATCGGGATCTTGGTCACCTCCCTGACCAAGGCCCTTCTCCCCCGATTGCTCAGGTTGGCCAGCTCTAGGAAGAGTCTTGGTGGTTCCAAACTTCTTCCATTTAAGAATGATGGAAGCCACAGTGTTCTTGTGGACCTTCAATGCTGCAGAAATGTTTTTGTACCCTTCCCCAGATCTGTGCCTCAACACAATCCTTTCTCGGAGCTCTACGGACAATTCCTTCGACCTCATGGCTTGGTTTTTGCTCTGACATGCACTGTCAACTGTGGGACATTATATAGACAGGTGTGTGCCTTTCCAAATCATGTCCAACCAATTGAATTTACCACAGGTGGACTCCAATCAAGTTGTAGAAACATCTCAAGGATGATCAATGGAAATAGGATGCACCTGAGCTCAATTTCGAGTCTGAATACTTATGTAAATAAGGTATTTCTGTTTCTTTTTTTTTTTATGTGCAAAGATTTCTAAAAACCTGTTTTCACTTCGTCATTATTGGGTAACGTGTGTAGATTGATGAGTAATTTTTTTTTAGAATAAGGCTGTAACGTAACAAAATGTGGAAAAAGTAAAGGGGTCTGAATACTTTCCTAATGCAGTGTATGTATGAACATAAAACGTACATCCTTTAAATTCCGAGATAGTAAACTTGAGCAATATCATTTGTAGACCATTTTCTTTCTTGATGGCATGCTGGATTGTGTAACATTTCTGGGAGGCTGTTAAGTTGAATTGAGCAACATGGCCCAACCTTTTACCGAAACCATTTACCAATCATCTATTTATAAAGACGTCCACAAAGGTCAAGTGAAAGGGCTCGGGAGAGAGATTCTTTGAAATTAAATGAGGATTGGTGGATTCCTCTAGCATGACCTTGATTTGTGTCCACTCAGCAGCTTGCTCAGAGACTGGCCTGCTTGCCAGTGATGTAATGGGATAACTATGCAACCAGGGGTGCTACAGGGCAACAGACCCTTAGCGGAGAGGGAAACACAAACACACATATTACAGGATTTGAAGACAGTGGAGAACAGGCAGGGATGAACACACAGTAAGACACAGACAACTTCGGGACCCTCAAGAGGACAAATTACACTAAAGGAAAAGTGCTCTTCCAACCCAACAGAGGGGAGAATTTCTACCATCAATGACAATCAATGTCAACATGTCCTAAAGTAGAATTGTCACCAGAATGATTGTCTATGCATCCCTAGATGCCAGTGACAAACCGTGACTATTGGACCTAGGCCTTCAGTGGGGATAAATAATTAGAACAGTGGCACATCAAACGTGACAGACTCCTGGTGCTGAAAGGACAGGGACCGTAATATGCACACTCCATGTAGGAAATAACAACTATTACTTCCCATTGCAAACATATTTTATCACGTTCAGCACACAAAATAACCGGTGATCTAAAGTTGAAATGCAATAATGTTTCACACGCATTATTTTCAAATAGATAGCTAACAACAAGCGAGCTGCAAAGTCACCAAATTATGATCATTTGGAACTTAACTTCTTGTTTAAAGTTAATCTTGAAGGATGATGTTAACAAATTAGCAAAAACATCCTCCTGGTGGCTGTATGTCACGATCGTCATGAAAAGTGGACCAAGGTGCAGCGTGATATGAGTACATACTTTAATAGGTACTTTTCAAATACAACAAAAACAACAAAACGATACGTGAAGTCCTCGGTCAATAACACAAACCTACACGTGACAGAAGATCCCACCAAAACAGGACCAAGCAGCGTTTCCAGGAGCAAACGCTGAGTAATGAGCTGGAGAGGTTGGCGATGGCCCAGGTGGGCCAATGGTGGTCCTGGGAGGATATGTTCGCAGGCAAAGGGCCATGGGCTAAAGTTAAAGCCCTGGCGAGAGAGGAGGTACGGCGCCAACAGTGTCGTCGTCGGACAGGCGAGAGGCAACCCCAAAAATGTTTTTGGGGGGGCACACGGCATGGACGACGGGGCTGCTGGAGGCAGATTCAGGGCGAGTTTGTGGACTAGGAGAGAAGGCCACCAGGTTATGGGGGCCATTGGTCATTGGAGGGAAGGAGAGTGTAGAGGCACGGCGAGAGGTACTGAGGTGTGTTACCAGTCCGGTCCGGCCCGTTCCTGATCCCCGCACAAGGCCAGTGGTGTGTTCCCAGTACGGTCCGGCCTGTTCCTGTCCCTCGCACCAAGCCTGTGATGCACGTCGCCAGCCCGGCCCGGCCTGTTCCTGCCACTCGCACCAAGCCTTTGGTGCACGTCGCCAGCCCGGCCCGGCCTGTTCCTGCCCCTCGCACCAAGCCTTTGGTGCTCGTCGCCAGCCCGGCCCGGCCTGTTCCTGCCCCTCGCACGAAGCCTGTGGTGCGCGTCGCCAGCCGGCCCAGCCTGTTCCTGCCCCTCGCACCAAGCCTGTGGTGCGCGTCGCCAGCCCGGCCCGGCCTGTTCCTGCTCCCCGCACCAAGCCTATGGTGCGCGTCGCCAGCCCGGCCCGGCCTGTTCCTGCTCCCCGCACCAAGCCTATGGTGCGCGTCGCCAGCCCGGCCCGGCCTGTTCCTGCTCCCCGCACCAAGCCTATGGTGCGCGTCGCCAGCCCGGCCCGGCCTGTTCCTGCTCCCCGCACCAAGCCTATGGTGCGCGTCGCCAGCCCGGCCCGGCCTGTTCCTGCTCCCCGCACCAAGCCTGTGGTGCGCGTCGCCAACCCGGCCCGGCCTGTTCCTGCCCCTCGCACCAAGCCTGTGGTGCGCATCGCCAGCCCGGCCTGTTCCTGCCCCTCGCACCAAGCCTGTGGTGCGCGTCGCCAGCCCGGTCCGGCCTGTTCCTGCCCCTCGCACCAAGCCTGTGGTGCGCGTCTCAAGCCCAGCCCGGCCTGTTCCTGCTCCCCGCACCAAGCCTGTGGTGCGCGTCGCCAGCCCGGTCCGGCCCGTCCCTGCACCAAGCCTGTGGTGCGCGTCGTCAGTCCGGCACAGCCCGTGCCTGTTTCACCGGTGCCTGGTCAGGTACCGGTCAGCTGCTCCACACCGGAGCCTAAGCAATCCCCTCCACCGATGTCCAGTCCAGCTCCAGCCAGCGGGACCAGACCAGGGGCGCTACGGGGGGGTTGTTAGAGGGTGGTGGTCACGCCCGGAGCCGGATCCGCCTCCGAGGTGGAATGCCCACCCGGCCCCTCCCCTGTTGGGTTTATGTTGGCGCGGTCGCAGTCCGCGCCTTTGACGGGGGGTACTGTCACGCCCTGGCTCTGGGGACTCTTGTATGTTGAGCCAGGGTGTTAGTTTCTTTGTGTAGTGTCTATGTTTCGTTTTCTATGTTCTCTTCTAGGTTATGTGTTTCTATGTTGGCCGGGGTGGTTCTCAATCAGAGGCAACGAGAATCAGCTGTTGCTTGTTGTCTCTGATTGGGAACCATACTTAGGCAGCCTTTTGTGCACTTGTGATTCGTGGGATCTTGTTCCGTGTAGGTTTGTGTTATTGACCGAGGACTTCACGTATCGTTTTGTTGTTTTTGTTGCTGTTTGAAAAGTACCTATTAACGTATGTACTCATATCACGCTGCGCCTTGGTCCACTCATTATGACGATCGTGACACTGTACCCGCCACACACTACAACACAAGCTAGCTAGACTGTGGGAAAACTAGGCTACTGCTCGTGCTCTCAGGAGTATGGATAGCTGCAGCCCAATATGGCGACTGGAGTATGGGGCGAGTGGGCGTGTCGAAAAGAGTGGGTGTATGGAAAGTGAATCAACTAATTGGGCAGATTTGTTGCCACTCAAGATTGGGCTGCACAATGAGTCGATAAGCCGGCGACCAGTGCACCGGTGTTGTATCGACTTGTATCGACGTGCTTCCTACTGGGCAGCTGTATCAAGGCAGCTGTATCACGGTCGTGTCGCAGGCGGTAGCTAACTGTCACACCCTGGCTCTGGGACTCTATATGTTGAGCCAGGGTGTGTTCATTCTATGTGTTGTATTTCTTTGTTGGGAGTTCTAGTTTGTTTATTTCTTTGTTGGCCTGAGTGACTCCCAATCAGAGGCAACGAGTGTCAGCTGTGGCTGGTTGTCTCTGATTGGGAGCCATATTTAAACTGTCGGTTTTCCCTTAGTGTTTGTGGGATCTTGTTCCAGTTGGTTGTGTTTAGACTTAGGACGTCACGGTATCGTTTGTTGTTTTGTTATTCGTGTGTGCACTTTAATTAAATAAAGTATGTTCGCTCAACACGCTGCGCTTTGGTCTACTCGATACGACGATCGTGACAGAAGATCCCACCATACAAGGACCAAGCAGCGTGTCCAGGAGCAGGCAGCCTGGACGTGGGAGCAGATCTTGGACGGGCAGGGGTCCTGGACCTGGGAGGAAATCCTGGCCGGGATGGATCGCCGGCCATGGAGTGAGACTGTAGAGGCGCGACGGAGAGAGGAGCAACGGCGTAATCAGTGTCGTCGTCGGACGGACGAGAGGCAACCGCAAAAAAAATTTAGGGGGGGGGCACAGGGCATGTACGACGGGGCTGACGGAGGCAGACAAGGGGCGAATTCAGAAGGCCACCAGGTTACGGGGGTCACTGGTCAAGGAAGGGAAGGAAGGTGTAGAGGCACGGCGAGAGGTACTGGGGTGTGTTACCAGTCCGGTCCGTTCCAGATCCCGGTGTAGAGCCAGTGGTGTGTGTCCCCAGTACGGTCCGGCCTGTTCCTGCCCCTCGCACCAAGTGTACGGTGCGCGTCGCCAGCCCGGCCCGGCCTGTTCCTGCCCCTCGCACTAAGTGTACGGTGCGCGTCTCCAGCCCGGCCCGGCCTGTTCCTGCCCCTCGCACCAAGCCTACGGTGTGCGTCGCCAGCCCGGCCCGGCCTGTTCCTGCCCCTCGCACCAAGCCTACGGTGTGCGTCGCCAGCCCGGCCCGGCCAGTTCCTGCCCCTCGCACCAAGCCTACGGTGCGCGTCGCCAGCCCGGCCCGGCCTGTTCCTGCCCCTCGCACCAAGCCTACGGTGTGCGTCGCCAGCCCGGCCCGGCCTGTTCCTGCCACTCGCACCAAGCCTACGGTGCGCGTCGCCAGCCCGGCCCGGCCTGTTCCTGCCACTCGCACCAAACCTACGGTGCGCGTCGCCAGCCCGGCTCGGCCTGTTCCTGCTACTCGCACCAAGCCAGGGGTGCGAGTCGTCAGCCTGGTAAAGCCTGTTGCTGCTCCACGCACCAACCCAGGGGTGCGAGTCGTCAGCCTGGTCCAGCCCGTTCCTGCTACTCGCACCAAGCCAGGGGTGCGAGTCGTCAGCCTGGTCCAGCCTGTTCCTGCCACTCGCACCAAGCCTACGGTGTGCGTCGCCAGCCCGGCCCGGCCTGTTCCTGCCACTCGCACCAAGCCTACGGTGCACGTCGCCAGCCCGGCCCGGCCTGTTCCTGCCACTCGCACCAAGCCTACGGTGCGCGTCGCCAGCCCGGCCCGGCCTGTTCCTGCCACTCGCACCAAGCCTACGGTGTGCGTCGCCAGCCCGGCCCGGCCTGTTCCTGCCACTCGCACCAAGCCTACGGTGCGCGTCGCCAGCCCGGCCTGGCCTGTTCCTGCCACTCGCACCAAGCCTACGGTGCGCGTCGCCAGCCCGGCCCGGCCTGTTCCTGCTACTCGCACCAAGCCAGGGGTGCGAGTCGTCAGCCTGGTAAAGCCCGTTGCTGCTCCACGCACCAAGCCAGGGGTGCGAGTCGTCAGCCTGGTCCAGCCCGTTCCTGCTACTCGCACCAAGCCAGGGGTGCGAGTCGTCAGCCTGGTCCAGCCCGTTCCTGCTACTCGCACCAAGCCAGGGGCGCGAGTCGTCAGCCTGGTAAAGCCCGTTGCTGCTCCACGCACCAAGCCAGGGGTGCGAGTCGTCAGTCCGGTGAGGCCCGTTCCGGCTCCACGCACTAAGCCAGGGGTGCGCATCGTCAGCCCGGTCCGGCCCGTTGCTGCTCCACGCACCAAGCCAGGGGTGCGCATCGTCAGTCCGGTGAAGCCCGTTCCGGCTCCACGCACCAAGCCAGGGGTGCGCATTGTCAGCCCGGTCCGGCCCGTTGCTGCTCCACGCACCAAGCCAGGGGTGCGCATCGTCAGCCCGGTCCGGTCCTTTCCGGCCTCACGCACCAAGCCAGGGGTGCGCGTCGTCAGGCCGGCACAACCCGTGCCTGGGTCACCGGTGCCTAATTAGGTACCGGTCAACTGCTCCACAACGGAGCTGAAGCTAACCGCTCCTGCTACGTCCAGTTCAGCTCCAGCCAGCGGGGCCAGACCGGACCAGGGGCGCTATGGGGGGTTTATTGGAGGGTGGTGGGCAAGCCCGGAGCCAGAACCGCCGCCGAGGAGGAATGCCCACCCAGCCCTCCCCTGTTTTGTTCTAGTTGAGGCGCGGTCGCAGTCCGCGCCTTTAGGGGGGGGTACTGTCACACCCTGGCTCTGGGACTCTATATGTTGAGCCAGGGTGTGTTCATTCTATGTGTTGTATTTCTTTGTTGGGAGTTCTAGTTTGTTTATTTCTTTGTTGGCCTGAGTGACTCCCAATCAGAGGCAACGAGTGTCAGCTGTGGCTGGTTGGCTCTGATTGGGAGCCATATTTAAACTGTCGGTTTTCCCTTAGTGTTTGTGGGATCTTGTTCCAGTTGGTTGTGTTTAGACTTAGGACGTCACGGTATCGTTTGTTGTTTTGTTATTCGTGTGTGCACTTTAATTAAATAAAGTATGTTCGCTCAACATGCTGCGCCTTGGTCTACTCGATACGACGATCGTGACACTAACATGGGTGACAGTCACAGTAAGCACACGCGTACAACGCATGAAGCAACAGTCCACCCATCATCAGTACGTTTAATACAAAATAAAAAATTGACAGTTTTATAACTGAAAATGTATAATTATTTGTGTAAACCTAACAGTGAAATACGACTCAGACTCATTGTCTTGCTTCAAAACAGAAGTCCAAACTCGCGGTATGGTAGTTCAATATACGGTAGTTGCGTGGTAGAAAAAAAGAAAAGAAACACTGCTCGATCAAAACATCTAACCTAGCAGAGCGCTTTACACACCCACTCCTTTCCACACGCCCACTCCTTTCCCCACGCCCACTCCTTTCCACACGCCCACTCCTTTCCCCCCTCTCCTCAGGAGTGACGTGTCTAGGCCTTTGAGAAGGTGGAAGTAAACATATATCTATATATATATTGCAAGTCAAAATGTGATTGGCTGATTTTTTACAGTTGAATGTCAGCTGCGTTCTGTCTAGCTTCTGACAGGCAATGGTTGACTTAGCTAGCTAGATTTTTCTCCCCAGAGACCACCAAAGAAAAATCCTTATTGGATCTTTTTTTAACTTTTCCCTTTCCAACATAAACTGAAGAGATAAAATCAGAATATAATTTAAAACGAATTGTAGCCCTTTACACTCATGGCAGATTTGGACACTGATAAGCCCCTAAATTGGAACACAGTGGCTGTACAGTAACATGCTAAACATGACGTCAGAGCTCAGGGTCTCTGCTTCACAGCTCTGTACGGGTTTTGACTGACAGCCGTTCTGAACTTGAGCACCGCACGTGCCAAGAAGTTGACCCATCCCTCCCGCTAATTGGGAAACTTTTGCCAGTTTTCTGTCTGAGTGAGGTAAATGCTGTAAATTACGAGGACTCAATGTATTTTGAAAGATGAGATGTTGAGAATTATAATAAATACTGCTTTGATGCCATACAAGCAAGACAAACACCCGTGAGTCCAAATGTGCACTTCACATTTCCATATCATACAACTCATGTAATATACAGTGTCAATGTTTATGATCACTATGTTTAATGTACAGTTACAAGATGACATGGCGTCATACCCTGTGTTGTCCTGAACAGAATGAGCCTATGTTTGTTGTCTTGTGAAGAACATTTGCAGCGGACCACGCATCTGAATGCACATGTCATGCCTACTCCTGCTCCCTCCCTCCGGCACTCAACGTCGCCGGTCTACTAACCACCGGTCCTGGCAACCCACATTGCGCACACCTGGCAACCATCATTGCGCACACCTGCTCCCCATCGTTAAGCACACCTGGACTTCATCACCACCCTGATTATTCTCCCTTCATATAGCCCTCAGTAGCCTCAGTCATCAGGCAGAATTGGTTTTGGTTACCTTCAGTACGTGGCTCCTGTTTTGTATTTTCTTCATGTTTATTATTAAACTCACCTTCTGCACCTGCTTCCTGACTCCCTGCGTATATGTTACAGCACTCATGACTCCATTCTATGCACACCAAAATTACGATCTGCTTCTCTGAATTGCCTTGTGAAAGCCTAACACTGTAAGATTGTATTTTATAATTGAGCTAGTCATGTTGGCAATAGAACAAGCTTTCAAATTATGCCCACCTGACCCAGGTTATAATGAACCATTTTTAGATTGCGTAAACAGCAACAGTAATTGTGTAAAGGCGTCGATACAGGGCAGTGTTCTAAACAAAACAACTACAAGTGTGCTTGCTCTAGTTCTTCAATGGCACAGCTACACTCTTAGAAAGGTGCTAAAATGGATATTTGACTGTCCCCATATTGGGTTCCGTGTAGAACTCTTTCCCCAGAGAGCTGTACATGGAACCCAAAATAGTTCTACCTGGAACCAAAAAGGGTTATCCTATGGGGACAGCCAAATAACCCTTTTTGAACCCTTTTTTGTAAGAGTGTAGGAGAATGCACCTTATATTTGAAGACTCTTCTTCGAGTCATAAAACTGCATTGAAATTACTTAGGAACTGTGCACACTTTGGAGAGGTGTGTGGCCACTTGGAAACACCAGTTAGGTCTCTCACTTAAACCCTTGTAGTTTTTGGTCTTATGTTGCGCCTACCCCAGATTTTCCAAGAATATTCTTATCATGTTACCGAATGTATCTAGAGTATTTTCTGATTTTGTGATCAACAAATGCGGAAAAAAGTACATTAAATGTAAAATGCACATAAAATCAACAGTGTAATGTTTGGATTCAATCTTGTGTCAGGTGAACTGTTGTATCCTCACCTTTAGTCTAATAATTTTCCCATTATCTCATTTTAATTGCTACCATTGTTATGCATAATGCGTTCCATATTTCTTCTGTAAGAAACATTTCAATTTAGCCCTATTCATATAGGCCAATTCCCACGGGTGTAAGATGTTAAACAAAAAATAATAAATCATTTTATAAATCCTTAGGCCTTCTCTGAAGGCGTAGAACGCCCTTGCGGTTCGCCACTGCTAGATGCACATGTTGCGTGTGAATGTGGGAGATGGGAGGTGGCTTTGGGAGGTGGCTTGGGTAATGTGCTTTAGTTTCTATGGGATTCTCAGTAGCTAGTTCTCAGTACTGTAGCTGGTGTGTGTGGACTGACAGCTGATTGCCCTGTGGTTTAATCTTGTTAAGGATTTTGAAATGTGCTGTGTCCACTCAGATCTGGAGATAGAGCGCTGCTCATCCTTTGTGTGCAAATTCCAACAGTCCAAAAAAATAAGCACAAAGGGCCCCCTGGTGATGTCATTCCCATGTCAGCACCCACCCAGGGACCCCTCGGCATGAAGCAGGACGGGAGGGACACACTATGACCATGCACAGGGGCCCAGCAGGTTCTTTTATAGACCATTCTCACTTCTCTACTCTATACAGCTTCAAAGGGCCTCATAAAGAGCCTCAAATTCAAATCTGAAAGCAGAGTAGAGGTGCCATTCTGTACATTCTAACTGTTTTGAAGCAGTCAAGCAGGCTAAATCTATCAATAGCCATTGAAAGCCATTCAAGGGATCTATGGATGTCAGAATGTTTCTAGTATAGCATGACACTATGACATAACTTCTGCTGATATTAGATTGCCATCAGTACCATGAAACTGCAGCTGCCCTACTGCTCATGTGGACATGTTACATACTTTAAGTTCTATATTTAACGGAGCAGTGCGTTTTTCCATTTCAACACAATTGGCTGTCCATCTACATATTATTCCACACTTTGCTGGGTTGATGAAGCATCTATGTGGATACGATCTACCTCACCCTCCCTCAGGTGCAGTGTATTATCATTGCAGAATAACCTTTGCCAATTATACCTATCAGAACAGTAAAGTATGTATTAATTCTACTTTGATGTTTATCTGACTTATATCAGCTCAAATATGACAGACCTACCTTTATATTGAAAAACTACTCTGTGTGGACCTATTTGCCCCCCTTTGGTACTTTTCCATGTAGCAGCATGCAATGTGAGTGGTGTTACGAGCTTAACATTCCCCACAAACGGCTTCATAAATATCCACTATGTGTGTGAACTCAAACAGATGTGTCCCAACTTAGCAAGCTATGCTACCCAGCAACTCTGGTTACCAAGAACCGCTGTATCCCTGCCTTCTCCTACATTTTAGGAAGTGATCCCCATGAACTTTCTGACATATCACCACCACTCTCTTTTAGATACAGTTGCATGAACACTCAAAAACATGTCTGGACATAACTGTTTAAAGGTCCAATGCAGCCGTTTTTATCACAATATCAAATCATTTCTGGGTAACAATTAGGTAACTTACTAGCTAGGTTTCCATCCAATTGGTGACAGATTTTCATGAGAATATTCTAAAATCAGCATAAATAAAATATGCACATTTTCCCACCAGAGATGTGTTTCCATCAAATTGACTTGTTGCAAATAAAAGTCTGTGTGTGATGATGTAGTGCACGTAAAAAGTTTCCATCGCATTTTCAACTCTACTGATGGTTTTCTCACAAAAATGTTTTGTGTTATATAGGGAATGTGCCCACTCTGGTATTGGCACTTGCACTCTAGCCAATAGCTTGCAGATACAGTGCGGTTATAGCCTACATGATGAGATTATTATGGACAAAAGAGCGAGATTATTTTAATTTGTCAGACGGCAGTCAAACATCGATCATCATGTCACCAGAATAAAACCCTCAATATTTATTGGAAAGGAGCATCAAACTCATCACCTTTCATTTTCACCACGGTGTGAAGTTCATCATAACTCTTATAATCTGTAGCCTAATAAACTGTATGCTTTTCCGAGTCGTAGTGGGAGGACGACACAACATGTCATCGCTTGACTCCAAGTTTACTTTGATATGATGGTTATTATATCAATATTTAATTTCCAACGCCATTTCTCGCATTAAGAATTTTACCGACACCAAAAGGTCCCACCTTGTCTAGCGTATTTTGTTTTGTTGACACTTGGAAAGTGTACTGACAAATTAGCTGTTTCTACCAGGCCTGTCATGACATTTTTTATCCAGCATGTACTTTACACGCATTAAAAGGTTGGATGGAAACCTGGTTACTGTGATGGTTTTCAATTAAAAAGGAAAAAAATAAACCAAAATAGCCTCTTAGCAAAGGGCAATTTCTCAAGCAAGAATTTTGCTAGGAATGTCTGGGAGTGATCTGAGTGGGGAGGGGAACATTTTACAGTGAGGGATAAAAGTATTTGATCCCCTGCTGATTTTGTAAGTTTTCCCACTGACAAAGACATCATCAGTCTATAATTTTAATGGTAGGTTTATTTGAACAGTGAGAGACAGAATAACAACAAAAAAATCCAGAAAAACGCATGTCAGAAATTTTATAAATTGATTTGCATTTTAATGAGGGAAATAAGTATTTGACCCCTCTGCAAAACATTACTTAGTACTTGGTGGCAAAACCCTTGTTGGCAATCACAGAGGTCAGACGTTTCTTGCAGTTGGCCACCAGGTTTGCACACATCTCAGGAGGGATTTTGTCCCACTCCTCTTTGCAGATCTTCTCTAAGACATTAAGGTTTCGAGCCTGACGTTTGTCATTTGTGAATAATCGCACCAACTGTTGTCACCTTCTCACCAAGCTGCTTGGCGATGGTCTTGTAGCCCATTCCAGCCATGTAGGTCTACAATCTTGTCCCTGACATCCTTGGAGAGCTCTTTGGTCTTGGCCATGGTGGAGAGTTTGATTGATTGATTGCTTCTGTGGACAGGTGTCTTTTATACAGGTAACAAACTGAGATTAGGAGCACTCCCTTTAAGAGTGTGCTCCTAATCTCAGCTCGTTACCTGTATAAAAGACACCTAGGAGCCAGAAATCTTTCTGATTGAGAGGGGGTCAAATACTATTTCCCTCATTAAAATGCAAATCAATTTATAACATTTTTGACATGCATTCTTCTGGATTTTGTTGTTGTTATTCTGTCTCTCACTGTTCAAATAAACCTACCATTAAAATTATAGACTGATCATTTCTTTGTCAGTGGGCAAACGTACAAAATCAGCAGGGGATCAAATACTTTTTCCCTCACTGTAAATTAGTGGTACATTTGGGCTACTAGGAACTACTGCAGTTAGTTAGTACGGCCATAATCATAGCGTGTATAAGGACATAATTAGTGTATCATTGTTCCCTGCTCAGTTGAGTTTATCATTATGCAAACAGAACATAACAGACTTACACTGGTTATAGTACAAACACTGACTTATTGTACTCAAGTGTAGTTACATGTATTATCAAGTACTTCATTACTCCAATCACACACTGTGTTAAAGGTGAATGGAGAGGAGGACACCGATTTAACATGGAAGCAGAATTAGTCATTTTCTGTGCCCCTCAGTCAGATCCGTTCAGAGACAGGGGATGCAATCTAAATGTCATCCTATTCCCTATTTATGGTGCACTACTTTTGACCAGGGCCCATAGGGCTCAGGTCAAAAATAGTGCACTATACAAATAGGGTGCCATTTGGGATGCAGCCATGATCTCTTGTTAGAGACAGGAAATGAGAGCTCAGCCAGACTCCAGTCCCAGACGATGAGACATCAGAGCTGTTGCTTTTCACTGGATTCTCAAAGAGTCCCTGAACACTGATACAGTTAACCTCTGGCCAGATGGAAGCCTGCTCATGTTCAGTGACTACTAAACTACACAGAGAACTAGGCTGCATGTTGCTGCTGGTGTGTGATGTGGGTTGTGAGACGCCCCGACCATCTGTAATTGAGTGTTGACAGATGTATCTCTAAGAGGAAGCCAATGACGGTAAACCACAGCAATGCTGATTTGGCTGTAAATTTACATCGACATTTTAGTCATTTGGCAGACGCTCTTATCAAGCGCGACTTACAGTTAGTGCATTCATCTTAAGATAGCTAGGTGTCTTTTTCCGTGGCTAAACCAACTAGGCTCGTAATTTAACCATTTTATTCATATTTACAGACGGCATACAGGTTTTTTATTAAGGTACATGAAAGTTCACATGTTCCAGAAGGCATTTCTGCAAAGAAAACAGATTTAGATTTTTTTTAAATCGTTTACGTTCAAATGCCTCTCCTGATAAGTAGTGATGCGCGACATATGCCTAGTTTCCTGAAATGAGTCACATATGACGGCGCCAAGTGACTTGGTGTATAGAGAGAAGAGGAGATGGCCTAGAACCGAGCCCTGGTGGACACCAGTAGTCAGAGTACGTGGTGCAGACACATATCCTCTCCATGTCACTTGGTAGGAGCGGCCTGCCAGGTAGGATGCAATCCAAGAGTGTGCATAGCCTGAGACGCCAAGCCCTGAGAGGGTGGAGAGGAGGATCTGATAGTTCACGGTGTCAAAGGCAGCGGATAGATCTAGGAGGATGAGAACAGAGGACAGAGAGTCAGCTTTGGCAGTGCGGAGAGCCTCCGTGACACAGAGAAGAGCAGTCTCGGTTGAGTGACCCGTCTTGAAGCCTGACTGGTTAGGGTCAAGAAGATTGTTCTGAGAGAGATAACAAGAAAGTTGATCAGAGACAGCACGCTCAAGTGTTTTGGAAAGAAAAGAAAGAAGGGATACAGGTCTATAGTTTTTGACGTCAGATGAGTCGAGTTTTGGTTTCTTGAGGAGGGGATGCGGTCGAGCGGGCAGGTTGTCGGGTGGCCAGACCTCACTAGTTGCAGGATGTCATCTGGAGAGAGAAGGGAGAAAGAGGTCAAGGCGTAGGGTAGTTCTGTGTGAGTGAGACCAGTGGACTCAATAGGCTGAGTGAATGAGTAGCGGATGTCATCAACCTTTTATTCAAAGTGGTTGACAAAGTCGTCCACAGAGAGGGAGGAGGGAGTGTGAGGGGGAGGGGGTGGAGGATTAAGGAGGGAGGAGAAGGTGGAAAGTGTTTCCTAGGTTTAGAGGCAGAGGCTTGAACTTTAGAGTGGTAGAAAGTGGCTTTAGCAGGGGATACAGAGGAAGAGAAGGTAGAGAGGAGGGAGTGAAGGATGATAGGTCCTCCGGAAGTTTAGTTTTCCTAAATTTTCGCTCAAATGAAAGCAGTTCAGGGCCTCTGATCCTGGGCTGATGGTTATAGTACCACGGCTCAGAACCAAAAATGCAGACGGATATATCGGTCCACTAATACAGGACTATTAAAGTCCCAGCGCACTACTTTTTTTTAAATTACTTGTTTATTTTATTCAGATTTTTCAGGAAATGGGAACCATTTAGACAGGGAACTGGTAGTGGTAGAACTACTGTATCAGTATTACTGTATACAATATCCATCTTCTAGGGTAGTGCAATCTGACTAATTGAAAGCAACATCTGCTCTTATGGTGTCCATATTAGGACAGTCTCAGCAGGAGTTGCCTCAACACTGTTCTTTACTTTTACCTTAGGGACGTGGAACCTTTTGGGAAATTTGAAGGTAAACGCCCCCAATTTCCTAGTAATTTATTTAAACACATGCCATTTTTTATTGTTCTAAATTCCAATACTTTATTATGTCTTACAGGTCATAAAATAGAACTCTCATTCCTTACTTAACCATAGCCATTTTGTTTTCCCCACAGGTATTACCATACTTCACAATAACACAGCATCCATGGTACCAGGTGGTGTTTAATGCTCTGCTTTCCAAGATTTCTCTAAACATCTGGACTAAATGGTGACATAGTAGCTCAACTTAAAACCCTTAATGACTGCAATGTGACGGATGTATTGAGAGACCATAACGCTGAGACTTCTGTTTGCAATAAGGACCCAGACTTTCTCCTTTATATTGGAACCGATGGCTTTGATGTGAATGAACACTAGCTCCACAATGCATTCATAAAACAGTTACATGCTTTTTTCCTCAACGTTCATCATCCAGAGGCTAAGAGCAATCCTAATCAGAACCCCTGTGTTGCACTTTCAGGCTTTACAAAGAGCCCCAATCCCCCTAAAGGAGGACAAAGTCCACGTTTTCCCATAAACACTTGAATTTTGGCCATTTAATGATGCCTGCTCAAATAGCCCCAAACCAAAGTAAATAGCCTTGATTGCTGGTTAATTTATTAGAGACAAGTGCCACACTGAGATCAAACGGGTCGTGCTCGCTCATAGCACCTTCAGAGCAATGAATTTGCTGACCCCACAACCCTCTGCATATTTCCATAAGGGGCATGGGAGGCCGGAGGAGAAGGGAAGACTGCGCTCACATGAGGTTTAGGTTTTCCCCAGAGAAGCCTGTAAATCATCTAGATGCGTGGCCCTCTGTACTGCACTGTGGCTGGGAACAGGATCGCCAGACATGCAGACTGACATCCAGGACAAGAAGGTTACCTATTCCTGATGGCCATGACAACCACTCTTCACATAACACACAACAGTCCCATGGCGTTACACATATGACTCACTTATGCACACACACACACACAAACACACAAACACACACACACACACACACCCTTACAAAAAAGTCCTACAGGAATCCTGCAGGAATTCGACCCTTTGTGAAGGAATTGTGCAGGTGTCCTTCAGGAATCCTGTAGGATTGACAAAATCCTGGAGGAAAAGTATTTGATGCTCCTGCAGGACTCCTGAAGGACCGAAACCTGCAGGATTTTGATATTCCTGCAGGACAAGGCAATTGCTGCAGGACCTGGCAATTCCTGCAGGACCAATAAATCCAAACACGAATCCTGCAGGACCGAATGACAATTCCTGCAGGACCAATTTCAGCACGATTCCTGCAGGATTGTGATATTTGATCAAATAGTCAAACTGCTGAAGGAGGAGATAAATTGTATGTGGAGGTGAGTGCACATAATTTTGTATATAGCTAGCAATTTTTTTTTATCCAGGTAAGGAGTCAGAGAAAATTACTAAAACTACAACAAATGTTTATATGAACATGTCAGGGGGTAGCATAGTTCTTTTTTTAAATGTTGTGTTTGCAAAATATTTTTTATTAGTAAGTTAGCTAGCTTAGCTAGCATGTTCTCTACCACTGGTGGATAGTAGGCTGGACACATTACATTTTTAACAAGGCTTTTGTCTGATAAAAACTAGTTCATTGCATCCGCCGTGGAGCCCAGTTTCATAATATTACCATTTTTCCCAGCTGCTTGCCGTAGTTTTGAAGTAATCACGAAGAAACAGGCCTTGTTTTAGGGCATTTTTTACCCTGCCTGCTCCTATTAGTTCTATTGAGCACCGTGGCACCAACTCGCCTTCCGAAACGTTCTATTCCCAGCCTATTGTTCTACGCCACAATGCCTGCTTCGCTATTGTTGGCAATGAGACTTGCCCACGTTGAACCAATTGCTGGTAGTTAAAACATCAACAACAACAAAAAATTACTCATGGAACTCTGAGGTCGTCCCATTGTTTCCTATAGGGGAAATATAGGTATGTCTGTCTATTTCGCCAAATATCTCGCAATGTGTATATTTTGATTTTTTCAAGTTGGACACCATTTTAATCATGAGAATCTCCTCTTTCTAATTATGTAAGTCTGGGCAGCAAGCTTGGTCGTCATCAAATTCTAGCCCCAAAATACTTTTTGCTTTTGGAACGCTGAGCTCCCCCCATTGTTTTCCTATGAAGAGGCATGCCAGTCTATTTTGCCAAATATCTCACAATGTGTTTATTTAGAGTTTTCAAGTCGGACACCATTTTAATCAGGAGAATCTCCTCTTTGTAATTATGTAAGTCTGGGCAGCGAGCTCGGTTGTCACCGATCACTAGACCAGAAATAGTCTGAAGTTTTCATTTTTCCCTACTTTCTCATTATGCAGACATAAGCACAGTTGACACCATCAAGGTGCGGATGTTTACTTTCTACACAAGTAGTTTTTTTCCTGTTTCGTCCTAAGAACAGATTGTAGTGGTAAAATAAAAAGGGATACATTTTTTTGTGCCATTTAGGCGAAATTGAATTCTAAGCATCACTCCAGTCAGAAGAGGCTCTGCGAACGTTCAATTCAATTAATTTGCTATGGGCTCGCGCTAGTGTTCCAGCTTAGCCAACATTCTATTGCCGTTTTTCAGCCTTGGGTGAATTTTGACTCATTCTATTGTCCAGCCTACTGACAGCTAGCTAACTAGCTCTGACAAAAGAAAAACATTTAAAACTTTTGCTTCCAAGGAAAGTGACAAATGAAGTTTGATATCCCTCTCGCTATGTCTCTTTAGTGCTGTTGTCACAAATTAGGCTATCATTTTTAAGCGTTTTGAAATGGGTGGTGATAGATTAGATTTTTTGAATGATTAAGCTAATGGCTTCTTGGCTAGCACTTGATGACTGTAACCAAGTCACATGACC
Organism: Coregonus lavaretus; assembly: GCF_964263955.1. Lineage (NCBI taxonomy): Eukaryota > Metazoa > Chordata > Actinopteri > Salmoniformes > Salmonidae > Coregonus > Coregonus lavaretus. The sequence continues at coordinate 32,316,029 of NC_140021.1, forward strand.
GATCATGACCTGTCATGTAAAGGAAGTGATTGCATTGAAATGTTAAAGAGGGGTTTTAAAAAGGGAAGGGAAAGGGGGATACCTAGTCAGTACAACTGAATGCATTCAACTGAAATGTGTCTTCCACATTGTTTATATATGAAATATTACATGATTTTCACTGAAATATATTAGGTCTCAATTGGATATACAAATATTTTGATTGAAATAGAAATTGATCATTTTAACATAACTTTCTCTCTGTTTTACTTTTAGCTTGGATAGTTACACCACCACCACCATGTGAGTTCCCTTCTTTTCCCTTACAGCTTAGACTACAGGGAGCACAGACAACACACACACCTAGTATTTCACTATCATTCTTTACTTTGTATTTCTAACAGTTTAACAGAAGGCCACCACACCACATTAGAGTTGGTAAGTGCATGAGAAAACAATACATTAACTAATCCATCTGTTTCTGATTCTTTGTCTCATTTGCAGCTCCATTAGTCCAGCAGAGTTTTGAAACTATTCCAGAAACATTTGCCAAAGTGATTGAAAAAAACTATAGTGACCAGAGACCATTGCATTGTATTTGTATTTATTATGGATCCACATTAGCTGCTGCCACTTTCACTGGATCCAAGGACTGACCTCTGTGGAACTACCAGAATGTAGTGACATCGTGGTGTGGCAGGTGAGGGTGGAAGAGGAGGCGAAGGGATATACTGTATGAGATATATGAGTCCTGGGTATGAGGAGGCCCTGCCAGGAATCATGCCAGGCACACTGCCCTGGCACTCTGCCCGACAGTTCAAAAACAGCTATATGGAATGTATGCAACCATAACGTTAGTTGACAGGAGACTGTAATCCCAAACCAAACGTGCCCGTCATATATCACCTATTTGAGGCGAGGAGGGATCTTCTATATGGGAATGGAAACTGATTTGCCAGTATTAAAACAGTCTCAGAGTGGGAGTGCTGCTGGTCCAGGATCAGTTTTCTCTTTTAGATCATAATACATACGATTATATGGACGGGGACGACCTGATCCTAGATCAGCAAAAATAGTTTCAGAGTAGGAATGCTGATCTAGGGTCAGTTTTCCCTTTTAGATAATAATTAATACGATTATATTGACAGGGAGGATCCTAGACCAGCACTCCTAGACACTATTTGAACACGTCCTCCTGAACTAGCGCTATAGCAGAGCAGAAAGAGGAGAGCTGTAGTGTAAATGTAGTAGGTAGGGAGGTTTTCATGAATGCTGCCCAGTGTGCTGATGAGATCTGAGGGTAGTTGTCCTCTCTTTGATCTGTCTGTACTTCACCTTGCTCACAGTCCCCAGTGCCCTGCAACAGGAGATTAATAGTGACATCAGTGCAAACCACTGGGGTCCTGAATGCTCTCTAATGGAAATACTGTTTAGTGAGGATCAGAGGAACATGTAAAGATTAAAAGCATTGTGTCTACGAAGGAGAACAAAAATTCAGGAAGTAGGAAATGGGGATTAAGAGGTGACCACTTCAATGACGTGACCTTGAACCGACTTGAGCCACTTCTGTTTCTCCCGTGACCAAAAGACGCCCAGTCCCCTCTTTTGACATTGCTGACCCATCCTTATACTCTCAATTTACCTTGGTGGTTCAGACACATGCCTGTGGTGAAAGTAAGCTGTCAATCAGGATTCGCAGGGAGTCTGTATACACAAATTAACTTTTAAGAAGGCACACCTGTTAATTGAAATGCATTCCAGGTGACTACCTCATGAAGCTGGATGAGAGAATGCCAAGAGTGTGCAAAGCTGTCATTAAGGCAAAGGGTGGCTACTTTGAAGAATCTAAAATCTAAAATATATTTTGATTTGTTTAAGACTTTTTTCGTTACTACATGATTCCATATGTGTTATTTCATAGTTTTGATGTCTTCACTATTATTCTACAATGTAGAAAATAGTAAAAATAAGGAAAAACCCTTGAATGAGTAGGTGTGTCCAAACTTTTGACTTGTACTGTATATTGAATAAGAAAAAGCTTTACAGAGAGTGAGACATTGCATTCACATCTTTACTGTACTTACAGTGTAATCTACCTTCTTAGAGCCATGGCGTATATGACCGGTAAAACAACACACAGCTTGGGGTATATAGGATAGGGTACTGGGGGTACCCAAAAATGGGGCATCAGGCTCGCCCTAAGATAGGTCGACCCAACATTAAATGCCAGAAGCAGAAAAGCCATCCATATAATTCACCTACCTTGGCAACATCCTTGCCCCAGACATATCAAACAGCTAGACTGGATGATTTCACATTCCCTAAAGTATTTTACTATACTTCGCTGCACATCTACCCCACTGATTCGCTTTGATGGATTCTACCATTGACCTGAGTGAGGTTAAAGGGCTACTTCAGGATTTTGACAATAAGGCCCTTTATCTACTTCCCCAGAGTCAGTGGGGGAACCCCTTTTGAGTTTCTTTGCCCATGGGAGAAGTATATTTCGCCCCCCCCCCAGTCCTTTTTCCACACAACTTCATCTAAAATTGTTGAATGAGTTTCCTGTAAACAATAGATATTATATTCCTTCTCTTTGAGCCATGTAAATATTGTTCTTCTTCTCTTATCTGCTAAGCCATTACAATTATAACTGGCTATACTTATTTCACCATTTACCATAATGAGATACAAGTTTCAAATCTGTTTATCATAATATATGTTTGTAAATTTACCATTAAAAAGTACCATAGTGATTGACTGTCTGTCACGACTTCCTCCGAAGCTGCCTCCTCTCCTTGTTCGGGCAGGCTTCGGCGTTTGTCGTCACTGACCTTCTAGGCAGAAAAGTGTCTGTTTTTCCAACAGTCCGTCTCCTTCCTCAGATACCGCATTACCACCTCAGGTGTGGAGATGGAGGTAGATCGCATTTCAGCCGTGCGTAATTGGCCGACTCCAACCACGGTAATGGAGGTGCAGCGCTTTATTGGCTTTGCCAACTGCTATCGGAGGTTTATCCGGGGCTTGGCAAGGTCGCAGCTCCCATCACATATCTGTTGAAGGGTGGGCCGTCCCGGCTCCGCTGGTCTGCTGAGGCTGACAGGGCCTTCAGTAACCTGAGGGTTCTGGTCACCTCAGCTCCGGTACTGGCCCACCCCGATCCATCACTACCGTTCGTAGTGGAGGTGGATAAGTCCGAGGTAGGGATAGGCGCTGTCCTATCTCAACACTCGGGCACGCCACCCAAGCTCCGCCCCTGTGCCGCCTTCTCCAAGAAGCTCAGCCCGGCGTAGCAGAACTACGACGTTGGTGATCGGGAGCTGTGTGCTGTTGTCCGAGCCCTGACCGTTTGGAGGCACTGGCTCGAGGGGGCGAAACACCCTTTCCTCGTCTGGACGGACCACCGTAACCTGGAGTACATCCGGGCAGCGAGGAGGCTGAACCATCGCAGGCCAGGTGGGCGCTATTCTTCACCCAGTTTGATTTTACACTATCTTACATCCCAGATACGAAGAACGTGAAGGTAGACGCACTGTCACGGCTGTACGACACAGAGAGAGGCCCATAGACAACACCCCCATACTCCCGGCCTCCTGCATAGTGGCGCCGGTAGTATGGGCGATGGACGCGGACATAGAGCGGGCATTATGCACAGAGCCATCTCCACCTCAGTGTCCAGCTGGGCTGCAATACGTGCCTGCTCTTGTCCGTGACCGTCTGATCTATTGGGCACACACGTTCCCCTCCTCTGGTCACCCAGGTATCTACCTTGGCTAAAGACATGAGGGTGTATGTTTCCTCCTGCTCGGTGTGCGCCCAGTGTAAGGCACCTAGGTACCTCCCAGCGGGTAAGTTACAGCCCTTACCAGTTCCACAACGGCCATGTTCCCACTTGTGTATTGACTTCCTTACTGATCTTCCTCTCTCTCAACGTAACACCACGATCCTGGTCGTTGTGGACCGCTTTTCCAAAGCCTGCCGCCTCCTTCCTCTGCCCGGTCTCCCCACGGCCCTGCAGACTGCGGAGGCCCTGTTTACACACGTCTTCCGGCACTACAGGGTGCCAGAGGACATAGTGTCTGACAGGGGTCCCCAGTTCACATCCAGGGTCTGGAAGGTGTTCATGGAACGTCTGGGGGTCTCGGTCAACCTGACCTCTGGTTTCACCCCGAGTATAATGGGCAGGTGAACGGGTGAATCAGGATGTGGGTAGGTTCCTGCGGTCCTACTGCCAGGACCTGCCGGGGGAGTGGTCTGTGTTCTTGCCATGGGCTGAATATGCCCAGAACTCTCTCTGTCACTCCTCCACTAACCTAACGCCATTTCAATGTGTTTTAGGTTATCAGCCGGTTCTGGCACCGTGGCATCAGAGCCAGACCGAGGCTTGTGCGGTGTTTGACTGGTTTCAGCACACGGAGGAGACGTGGAACGCTGCTCACGTCCACCTCCAACGCACCGTGCGTCGCCAGAAGGCCAACGCTGACCTCCACCGCAGTGAGGCCCTGGTCTTTTTAACGGGTGATCGGTTCTGGCTCTCGATGTGGAATCTGCCCCTCCGCCTGCCCTGCCGGAAGCTGAGCCCATGGTTTGTGGGGCCGTTCAAAGTCCTGAGGAGACTTAGTGTTTATATGCATTTCTGCATAACTGCGTAATTCTGTGATTTACCCTCCTGCGCCTGACTCCTTCAAAATCACCTCATCACAGTGTCCATATTGCTGTACCATGATATTTGCTTTGCTACTAAGTAACCCTCCAATTGTTCTCCACTATTCCACCCGCTAAAGCCCCTTCCCATCCCAAGTTGGGTTGTCATCCCAGTGACCGGCAGACCACCCCTGTCCCCCCGGATCCCTAGGCCCCCCAAGAGCCCAGGACCCATCCTTCGAAAACAGAACACAGTGCCACCCACAGAACAGAAGCAGATCAACCGCTAAAAGTATTTCCAATGCTCTCATCTCAATTTGCTTTATATATAGCTATTAAAAATATATATCTATTCAAATATCAAATATCTTGAGTATCTGAATTTCCATCGTTAACAATTAATATGCGTAATAATGTTGGCAGTTCATGCAAAGGATTATTACCTATATCCAGGATTGGCAATTGCATTACATTACATTTTTTCAAGCAATTATTATTTTAGCAAACAATTATTGTGATTCATCCTATATTGTCCCTAACATCCTTACACCCTTGCAACAGATGTGGGATACATACACACACACACACACACACATACTCTTACACACTCAACCCCTTTCTCCCACAATCAACCATAAGCTCAGATGCTCAACGGTTGTTACATCCCAGAGCCCAACTCAATTCATTTATGAATGCATCTACAGTTACAGCTGTTTGAGAAAGGATGCAAGATTGAGCAAATATTTGCATACATTTGAGATTGGATTAACCAATGTCAAGTCCTCGGTGATGGAGATCAGATCCCATCCCCTTCCCATGAAACACACAAACGCTGGTCCCCCGTTGTATTTACATTTTACATTTTAGTCATTTAGCAGACGCTCTTATCCAGAGCGACTTACAGTTAGTGAGTGCATACATTAAAAAAATCCCATACTGGCCCCCTGTGGGAATCGAACCCACAACCCTGGCGTTGCAAACGCCATGCTCTACCAACATCCCTGCCGGCCATTCCCTCCCCTACCCTGGGCCAATTGTGCGCCGCCCCATGGGTCTCCCGGTCGCGGCCGGCTATGACAGAGCCTGGATTTGAACCAGGATCTCTAGTGGCACAGCTAGTACTGCGATGCAGTGCCTTAGACCACTGCGCCACTCGGGAGGCTGAGTGACCATTTTCCCCAGCATCTCTGTGCAGTCAGAACTTTGATTATTTTGTGCCACCAGGGCCACAATAATATGCCCCCTCTCTGTTTGTCAGAGTGTGACCCCCTCCCCATGGGTTACTGCAGCCAGTGTTGCCAGCACTGCCACTACCTGGGTGGGGGTACCCCACCGGAATCCCCACCGGCAAGGTACAAGGTCGTCAAGGTTCTCATTAGCAGCTTTGAGAATTTCCTTGTATGTTATGCTCTCCCATCAGGGGGCTCTGGCTTTGTAGGACCAACCCTGCCAGGCAGGCTCAGAATCTTGAGGGGGCGGTGCTGCTCTAGTAGGTCTCTGACCGCATTTATCTTTCTGTTTTGACTGCATAAAGGCAATTTACAGCAAGTCCATAAAACAGATAGGGACTTCTCCTTTGTGTTCCAATTAGTTCTATTTGAATATGTATTATTTTGCTAGTTATCCTTTCTTCTAATGCCGTCTTATCCATTTATAAAATACTATAAATTGAAAATTGAATGCAAATTATTTTACATAATTCCTTATCTTGAAAGGTACAGTGTAGTTGTACTATATTTTATTTAACAATTGTTTTATTTTATTGCTTTTCTGTCTATAGATTTTTGTATTATTCCAATCCCTACAATGGCTAGTATTTGGTGTTCCATTGTTCGACTCCTCCATGAGAACTTTGTAATTTTTAGAATAGCCATGGAGTAGTCTTTGTGTCTCGGAACATTTGGTTGTCAATATACAGTTTATCGACTACGAGAGCTACACGCTTCCCTATTAATCTATTCTCCTTGAACGTTCTGCAATCTCCCTCGGGAACTGATCATTCAAGCCTATTTTCGTGCCAGCGAGTCTTTTACCCAGGCTTTTAACCATTACATTATCCTTAAAGAAAGCACATTTGGCAACGATTGGATGCTCATATCTCTGTCCTCTTTGTCCGAAACAGTGTACACGTTCGAGTTGGATTTTATCGACAGCATCGAGTGGGATTTGAAGCGCTGTAAGAAATAATTCCTTCACTACATTTTCAGGAACTTCTCCTTCTCTTTCTTGGATACCCATAAATACTCGATTTTTTCTCCTAGACCTAGTCTGTATGTCTAGTAAGGCTTCTCTAAGAAATATGTTCTCATTTTTAAGTTCATTAATGTCCATTTCTATCTTAGTGACTGTCCCTTTTAGCTTTTTTGTTTCTTTCACCATTATCGCAGCTTTTTCTTCACTCGCCTTCAACTCCTTTATATTTTATTTTTATTTTTTTATTTCACCTTTATTTAACCAGGTAAGCCAGTTGAGAACAGGTTCTCATTTACAACTGCGACCTGGCCAAGATAAAGCAAAGCAGTGCAATAAAAACAACACAGAGTTACATATGGGGTAAAAAACATAAAGTCAAAAATACAACAGAAAATATATATACAGTGTGTGCAAATGTAGCAAGTTATGGAGGTAAGGCAATAAATAGGCTATAGTGCAAAATAATTACAATAGTATTAACACTGGAATGCTAGATGTGCAAGAGATTATGTGCAAATAGAGATACTGGGGTGCAAAAGAGCAAAATAAATAACAATATAGGGATGAGGTAGTTGGGTGGGCTAATTTCAGATGGGCTGTGTACAGGTGCAGTGATCGGTAAGGTGCTCTGACAACTGATGCTTAAAGTTATTGAGGGAGATAAGAGTCTCCAGCTTCAGAGATTTTTGCAATTCGTTCCAGTCATTGGCAGCAGAGAACTGGAAGGAATGGCGGCCAAAGGAGGTGTTGGCTTTGGGAATGACCAGTGAGATATACCTGCTGGAGCGCAGACTACGGGTGGGTGCTGCTATGGTGACCAATGAGCTAAGATAAGGCGGGGATTTGCCTAGCAGTGATTTATAGATGGCCTGGAGCCAGTGGGTTTGACGACGAACATGTAGTGAGGACCAGCCAACAAGAGCGTACAGGTCACAGTGGTGGGTAGTGTATGGGGCTTTGGAGACAAAACGGATGGCACTGTGATAGACTATATCCAATTTGCTGAGTAGAGTGTTGGAGGCTATTTTGTAAATGACATCGCCGAAGTCAAGGATCGGTAGGATAGTCAGTTTTACGAGGGCATGTTTGGCAGCATGAGTGAAGGAGGCTTTGTTGCGAAATAGGAAGCCGATTCTAGATTTAACTTTGGATTGGAGATTCTTTATGTGAGTCTGGAAGTTGAGATTACAGTCTAACCAGACACCTAGGTATTTGTAGTTGTCCACATACTCTAGGTCAGACCCGTCGAGAGTGGTGATTCTAGTCGGGTGGGCGGGTGCCAGCAGCGTTCGATTGAAAAGCATGCATTTAGTTTTACTAGTGTTTAAGAGCAGTTGGAGGCTACTGAAGGATTGTTGTATGGCATTGAAGCTCGTTTGGAGGTTTGTTAACACAGTGTCCAATGAAGGGCCAGATGTATACAAAATGGTGTCGTCTGCGTAGAGGTGGATCTGAGAGTCACCAGCAGCAAGAGCAACATCATTGATATACACGGAGAAAAGTGTCGGCCCAAGAATTGAACCCTGTGGCACCCCCATAGAGACTGCCATAGGTCCAGACAACAGGCCCTCCGATTTGACACACTGAACTCTATCTGAGAAGTAGTTGGTGAACCAGGCGAGGCAGTCATTTGAGAAACCAAGGCTATTTAGTCTGCCAATAAGAATGCGGTGGTTGACAGAGTCGAAAGCCTTGGCCAGGTCGATGAAGACGGCTGCACAGTACTGTCTATTATCAATCGCGGTTATAATATCGTTTAGGACCTTGAGCGTGGCTGAAGTGCACCCATGACCAGCTCGGAAACCGGATTGCATAGCGGAGAAGGTACGGTGGTATTCGAAATGGTCGGTGATCTGTTTGTTAACTTGGCTTTCAAATACTTTCGAAAGGCAGGGCAGGATGGATATAGGTCTGTAGCAGTTTGGATCTAGAGTGTCACCCCCTTTGAAGAGGGGGATGACCGCGGCAGCTTTCCAATCTCTGGGGATCTCAGACGTTATGAAAGAGAGGTTGAACAGACTAGTAATAGGGGTTGCGACAATTTCGGCAGCTAGTTTTAGAAAGAAAGGGTCCAGATTGTCTAGCCCAGCTGATTTGTAGGGGTCCAGATTTTGCAGCGCTTTCAAAACATCAGCTGTCTGAATTTGTGTGAAGGAGAAGCGGGGGGGGCATGGGCAAGTTGCAGCAGAGGGTGCAGAGTTGGTGGCCGGGGTAGTGGTAGCCAGATGGAAAGCATGGCCAGCTGTAGCAAAATGCTTGTTGAAATTCTCGATTATTGTAGATTTATCGGTGGTGATAGTGTTTCCTAGCCTCAGTGCAGTGGGCAGCTGGGAGGAAGTGCTCTTATTCTCCATGGACTTTACAGTGTCCCAAAACTTTTTGGAGTTAGTGCTACAGGATGCAAATTTCTGTTTGAAAAAGTTAGCCTTTGCTTTCCTGACTGCTTGTGTATATTGGTTCCTAACTTCCCTGAAAAGTTGCATATCGCGGGGGCTATTTGATGCTAATGCTGTACGCCACAGGATGTTTTTGTGCTGGTCAAGGGCAGTCAAGTCTGAGGAGAACCAGGGGCTATATCGGTTCTTAGTTCTGTATTTTTTGAATGGGGCATGTTTATTTAAGATTGAGAGGAAATTACTTTTAAGGAACAACCAGGCATCCTCTACTGACGGAATGAGATCTATATCCATCCAGGATACCTGTGCCAGGTCAATTAGGAATTATATCCTTACTGACTAATTCAAGTATGCCCAGTTAGTCATTTATCGACTTTAACAGATCGCTTTCCACACTTAACAGTCCCAGTGGTGAAAAGCATAAATCATTAGTATCCGTCGAGGAGTTCCGTTTTCTCTTAGAGATTGATTCTCCTCGTTTACCCTCCGTCATGTTTGAGTGTTGCTTTTTTTTTGTAATATTTGTCGATACATTTCTCTAGCCTTATGATTTGTTTTGTGTTATTATCCAGATTGAATGTTATTACCCACAAGTATATGAAGTGCTAATATTTAGTCTAATTTACTGATATTGAATATTACGTTTTGATCTTGAGGCGATTTGCACCGCTGTGTTCAGTACGCCATCTTGTCGTGAGGTGTTCGCTCTTTCCATGAACACAGCTTCTTTCCAAAGCTCTGTTATAATGTTACTCCTGAATCAATATGATAAATATAATAGAGTGTATTATACAAAACTGAGATTATTATTTACTTTGAAGTCCAAAGTGTAGGAATACAGGTGAAATCAGTTATTGACGCAGACATGGTAGCGTAGCAGGAAGATCAGAATGCTGTGAATCAAGAGTTTGTGAGTTCAAATCCCAGTTGAGTACAGGTTGAATAATTACTGTATAAATAAACATACAAAATGTGTCAAATATGTAAGCTGTAAACACTGCGACTATTTCATGATGTTCCGGGGACATCCTAATAACACATCTTTGTTTGCAGGGCATCACCTGTGAAATCTCGTTAGAAAAATATTCACGTGTCAATTTGAATCGACATGTGAAATGTTATGCGATCACATATGAAAATCCACATGTTAAACTTGATGTGAAATATCCTCACATGTGAAGTGTTCCAAAATCACATGTGAAATATACTGTGGAAATATCATGTGATTGTCCTCATGTGGTTTGTTCGTAAGGGTTCACAGTTGGGATTCCCATGAAAGTATTCTGAGTTCATGCAGTGTGCACCCAGACGTAAATGACAATGGAAGGGCACATCCCTTAAGAAAAAAGATAGCAGTCAGAGTGCAGCATACTGTGTCCAACATTTTTACTACAGTAATTTTGCAGTGTTTCTGCAGTTTCAAAACTGCAATCTTTTTTTGTAAAGGCACTCACTACCCATTGTGCAGCGTTACGCAAAGTAGCCTGGGCAACAGATGCCGCAACACCTGCACTCATGCTCTCTGCTATCCAGAATACAGCTGTATCTAAAGAATGACTTATCATCACCACACAATAAGATGTCAATGTTTTCTGTGTCGAAAAAATACTGTACAGTCGTGGTCAAAAGTTTTGAGAATGACACAAGTTTGCTGCTTCAGTGTTTTTAGATATTTTCGTCAGATGTTACTATGGTATACTGTAGTATAATTACAAGCATTCCATAAGTGTCAAATGCTTTTATTGACAATTACATTAAGTTTATGCAAAGAGTCAATATTTGCAGTGTTGACCCTTCTTTTTCAAGACCTCTGCAATCCACCCTGGCATGCTGTCAATTAACTTCTGGGACACATGCTGACTGATGGCAGCCCATTCTGCATAATCAATGCTTGGAGTTTGTCAGAATTTGTGGGTTTTGGTTTGTCCACCCGCCTCTTGAGGATCGACCACAAGTTCTCAATGGGATTAAGGTCTGGGGAGTTTCCTGGCCATGGACCCAAAATGTCGATGTTTTGTTCCCCAAGCCACTTAGTTATCACTTTTGCCTTATGGCAAGGTGCTCCATCATGCTGGAAAAGGCATTGTTCATCACCAAACTATTCTTGAATGGTTGGGAGAAGTTGCTCTCGGAGGATGTGTCTCCTGACAAGGTTTTTCCGGATGCCCCAAACAATCGGAAAGGGGATTCATCAGAGAAAGTGACTTTACCTCGCTGCCCTTCTTGACACCAGGCCATCCTCCAAAAGTATTTGCCTCACTGTGCGTGCAGATGCACTCACACCTGCCTGCTGCCATTCCTGAGCAAGCTCTGCACTGGTGGTGCCACGATCCCGCAGCTGAATCAACTTTAGGAGACGGTCCTGGCGCTTGCTGGACTTTCTTGGGCGCCCTGAAGCCTTCTTCACAACAATTGAACCTCTCTCCTTGAAGTTCTTGATGATCCGATAAATGGTTGATTTAGGTGCAATATTACTAGCAGCAATATCCTTGCCTGTGAAGCCCTTTTTGTGCAAAGCAATGATGACGGCACATGTTTCCTTGCAGGTAACCATGGTTAACAGAGGAAGAACAATGATTTCAAGCACCACCCTCCTTTTAAAGCTTCCAGTCTGTTATTCTAACTCAATCAGCATGACATAGTGATCTCCAGCCTTGTCCTCGTCAACACTCTCACCTGTGTTAACGAGAGAATCACTGACATGATGTCAGCTGGTCCTTTTGTGGCAGGGCTGAAATGCAGTGGAAATGTTTTTTGGGGATTAAGTTCATTTTCATGGCAAAGAGGGACTTTGTAATTAATTGCAATTCATCTGATCACTCTTCATAACATTCTGGAGAATATACAAATTGCCATCATAAAAACTGAGGCAGCAGACTTTGTGAAAATCTATATTTGTGTAATTCTCAAAACTTTTGACCACGACTGTACAACAGAAAAAACAATATTTTCATAAATTAAACATACAAGCTAAAACCTACTGTACGATAAGCATATTTATTCTAGTAGCCACAAATGTGGCATTGGTTTTAGTCTGTGTTTTTCCTGTAGCAATATCCCTGCTTGTGCTGGAGACCAGAACGCAGGTGCTGTGCATCTGATCCAGATTTGAAGCCTGGTACTGTCTCCTAGCAACAGCACCAGTAGAGCAAAGGCCCACCAGTTAGAAGGGCCACTGGGGAAAAAGTAGGCCACTGGCACTGGTGTGGTAGCTGAGCTGGTAGCAACAGAGAGAGATGGAGGGAGAGGGAGATGCCAGCCAGTGGAGAGGAAGGGGAGAGAGAGAGAAATAGAAAGAGAAAGAGAGAATGAGGGAAAGACCCTTACAAAGAAATGTGCTGTTTTGACTGCAGTCAACTGTTGTACTGCAGTTGAACTTCAGATATACTGCACTGTAACTGCAGTTACACTACAAAATTACTGTAATAAACAAAACAGTATTATTTTGAACTCAATATTTGCAGCATACTGCAGTTAGACTGCACTCTAACTGCACTCTGACTGCCATCTTTTTTCATAAGGGGAGAGAGAGGGAGAGAAAGAGAGAGAGTGGGAGGGGAGAGAGAGGGAGTGCTAGATACCAGCCAGTGGAGAGGGACAGAGAGAGAAAAAAAAAAACTGAAGGGTCAGCGCTAGATGCCAGGCAGCCAGTGGTGTTCTTCCCTGTGACAGGCAGTTCACTGGGTCACTGGGCTAAGGCTGGGCGAGGCCAGCTTCCCCATTACTGCTCTTTTAATGCCTCTTATTGCCCAGCCACACACTTGCCGGGATGAGATCATCCCAGCGGTTGTTTTTCTCAGATGTTGTTTCGATTTTTCTGTGTGCACGTTTTAATGATGAAATGTGCAGAAAATCATAGGAAGATAAAGTACATAGGGATTATAATAAGATATAAGGATATGGAATAGATTATGTCTTGAAAGAAGATTTAGGAACATTGGTTTTTAAATGTTTTTATTTAAAGTCTTACATGTACTCTAAAATATCATCCTATCAGATAGATATTTTTGAATCCATAAATTGCTTTGGCTCTTTTGTGTTTGATAAAGAACATTGGCCCCTCTCTCTTTCTCATTGGGCCCTCTTGCTTTCCCTCACAGTTGAGATTAGGCCCTTGACTCATGAATGAAGGCGACTAGCCGTGAGAGGCGACCAATCTTTTTCTTCTAAATGCTTTCCCCTCCTCGTGAATGAGAAGGGGGAAAATCTGAGAATTGCTTCGTTTGAGCGGTAGAGGAAACTCTTGAATCCACCTCAGCTCAGGAGGCTCCTGGGGGGGATCTCTTTGACAAACGACTTCCCCGAAGAGGAAATAGAGCCTGTGGATCAGTGAAAGGCTCTAATAAAGGAGAGAAGGCGTGATCCTATCTGCTGCTGGCATCATAAAGCTTTCACACGCTTTATGTTAAGCCAAGCCCCTCTGGCACTTCTCTGCTCTGTTGACTGGTTCTCACAGACCTATGCTTTTCAGGGAATTTAAAGACCAGAGTGACATGCATATACAGTACAGTAGGTACCTCAGTCTATATGGGTCTGTATGGGTGTCTAAGTTGAATTGAAATGGGTGTCTAAGGTTGGTTGTCGATTCAGTTAGAGTGGGAATGCTTTTTGGTCTGTGAAGCTGTGAAGCTAAACACATTGTTATAAAAATGTCTTGTCAGATCAGGTCAAACTCAGGGCCCTGGTCATGACCAATAAACAGTGGGCAGCCTAATAGTAAAACCATTTTTACAATCCTACCAGGCGACCCTCTCAAAGGTCAAACAAACATCAAAAGCCTGTTAAATGACGGAACATGACAGATGCCGCCCGTTTCACAGGAGGATTATAATAATAATCATATAATAATACATGGTATTTATATAGAGCTTTTCAAGGACCTAAAGTCGCTTAACAATTGATTAATGACTCATGGTGTAATTGTAGTAATATAGAGGAACTCAAGTCCTTCTGTTCACCCGACCTAGAATATCTCACAATCAAATGCTGACCGTATTATCTCCAAAGATAATTTTATTCGGTTATAGTCACGGCCGTGTATATCCCCCCTCAAGCCGATACCACAACGGCCCTCAAAGAACTTCACTGGACCATATGCAAACTGGAAACCACATATCCTGAGGCTGCATTAATTGTTGCCGGGGATTTTAACAAAGCAAATTTGAGGACTAGGCTACCGAAATTCTATCAACATATCGACTGTTGTACTCGCACTGCCAAGACCCTCGACCATTGCTATTCGAACTTCCGGGATGGTTATAAGGCCCTCCCCCGCCCTCCTTTCGGCAAACTCCATTTTCCTTCTCCATTCCTATAGGCAGAAACTCAAACAAGGAAGTACCCGTGCTAAGGACTATTCAACGCTGGTCTGACCGGGTAGCTTCCGAAAATAATTTTGACATATACACTGAAACAGTGACTGGGTTTATCAAGAAGTGTATAGGTGATGTTGTGCCCACTGTGACTATTAAAACCTACCCTAACCAGAAACCGTGGATAGATGACAGCATTCGCGCAAATCTGAAAGCGCGAACCACCGCATTCAACCATGGCAAGGTGACTGGGAATATGGCAGAATACAAACAGAGTAGCTACTCACTCCGCAAGGCAATTAAACTGGCAAAACATCAGTATAGAGACAAAGTGGAGTCGCAATTCAATGGCTCAGACACGAGACGTATGTGGCAGGGTCTACAGACAATCACGGACTACAACAGGAAAACCAGCCTCTCCTTCTCCATGGCCGACGTGATTAAGACATTTAAGCATGTTAACCCCCGCAAGGCTGCCGGCCCAGACGGCATCCGTAGCCGTGTCCTCAGAGCATGCGCAGACCAGCTGGCTGATGTGTTTATGGACATATTCAATCTCTCCCTTTCCCAGTCTGCTGTTCCCACATGCTTCAAGATGGCCACCATTGTTCCTGTACCCAAGAAAGCAAAGGTAACTGAACTAAATGACTATCGCCCTGTAGCACTCACCTCTGTCATCATGAAGTGTTTTGAGAGTCAAAGATCATATCACCTCTACCTTACCTGTGTCACGATCGTCGTAATGATTGGACCAAGGCGCAGCGTGATATGCGTACATCTCTTTAATAGTGTACTAGCAACACGATACAAAATAACAAAACGAAACGTGAAGTCCTCGGTCATCGAACACAAACCAACACGGAACAAGATCCCACAAAACACAAGTGCACAACAGGCTGCCTAAGTGAAGTGAAGTGCTTTGAGAGGCTAGTTAAGGATCATATCACCTCTACCTTACCTGTCACCCTAGACCCACTTCAATTTGCTTACCGCCCCAATAGATCCACAGACGATGCAATCGCCTTCACACTGCACGCTGCCCTATCCCATCTGGACAAGAGGAATACCTACAGTGGGGGAAAAAAGTATTTAGTCAGCCACCAATTGTGCAAGTTCTCCCACTTAAAAAGATGAGAGAGGCCTGTAATTTTCATCATAGGTACACGTGAACTATGACAGACAAAATGAGAAAAAAAATTCCTGAAATTCACATTGTAGGATTTTTTATGAATTTATTTGCAAATTATGGTGGAAAATAAGTATTTGGCGAATAACAAAAGTTTCTCAATACTTTGTTATATACCATTTGTTGGCAATGACACAGGTCAAACATTTTCTGTAAGTCTTCACAAGGTTTTCACACACTGTTGCTGGTATTTTGGCCCATTCCTCCATGCAGATCTCCTCTAGAGCAGTGATGTTTTGGGGCTGTCGCTGGGCAACACAGACTTTCAACTCCCTCCAAAGATTTTCTATAGGGTTGAGATCTGGAGACTGGCTAGGCCACTCCAGGACCTTGAAATGCTTCTTACGAAGCCACTCCTTCGTTGCCCGGGCGGTGTGTTTGGGATCATTGTCATGCTGAAAGACCCAGCCACGTTTCATCTTCAATGCCCTTGCTGATGGAAGGAGGTTTTCACTCAAAATCTCACGATACATGGCCCCATTCATTCTTTCCTTTACACGGATCAGTCGTCCTGATCCCTTTGCAGAAAAACAGCCCCAAAGCATGATGTTTCCACCCCCATGCTTCACAGTAGGTATGGTGTTCTTTGGATGCAACTCAGCATTCTTTGTCCTCCAAACACGACGAGTTGAGTTTTTACCAAAAAGTTATATTTTGGTTTCATCTGACCATATGACATTCTCCCAATCCTCTTCTGGATCATCCAAATGCACTCTAGCAAACTTCAGACGGGCCTGGACATGTACTGGCTTAAGCAGGGGGACACATCTGGCACTGCAGGATTTGAGTCCCTGGCGGCGTAGTGTGTTACTGATGGTAGGCTTTGTTACTTTGGTCCCAGCTCTCTGCAGGTCATTCACTAGGTCCCCCCGTGTGGTTCTGGGATTTTTGCTCACCGTTCTTGTGAT
The DNA here is from genome assembly GCF_964263955.1 of Coregonus lavaretus. NCBI lineage: Eukaryota > Metazoa > Chordata > Actinopteri > Salmoniformes > Salmonidae > Coregonus > Coregonus lavaretus. The sequence continues at coordinate 32,332,647 of NC_140021.1, forward strand.
CATTTTGACCCCACGGGGTGAGATCTTGCGTGGAGCCCCAGATCAAGGGAGATTATCAGTGGTCTTGTATGTCTTCCATTTCCTAATAATTGCTCCCACAGTTGATTTCTTCAAACCAAGCTGCTTACCTATTGCAGATTCAGTCTTCCCAGCCTGGTGCAGGTCTACAATTTTGTTTCTGGTGTCCTTTGACAGCTCTTTGGTATTGGCCATAGTGGAGTTTGGAGTGTGACTGTTTGAGGTTGTGGACAGGTGTCTTTTATACTGATAACAAGTTCAAACAGGTGCCATTAATACAGGTAACGAGTGGAGGACAGAGGAGCCTCTTAAAGAAGAAGTTACAGGTCTGTGAGAGCCAGAAATCTTGCTTGTTTGTAGGTGACCAAATACTTATTTTCCACCATAATTTGCAAATAAATTCATAAAAAATCCTACAATGTGATTTTCTGGATTTTTTTTCCTCAATTTGTCTGTCATAGTTGACGTGTACCTATGATGAAAATTACAGGCCTCTCTCATCTTTTTAAGTGGAAGAACTTGCACAATTGGTGGCTGACTAAATACTTTTTTCCCCCACTGTATGTAAGAATGCTATTAATTGACTATAGCTCAGCATTCAACACCATAGTACCCTCCAAGCTCATCATTAAGCTCGAGGCCCTGGGTCTGAACCACGCCCTGTGCAACTGGGTCCTAGACTTCCTGACGGGCCGCCCCCAGGTGGTGAAGGTAGGAAACAACATCTCCACTTCGCTGATCCTCAACACTGGGGCCACACAAGGGTGCGTGCTCAGCCCCCTCCTGTACTCCCTGTTCACCCATGACTGCGTGGCCAAGCACGCCTCCAACTCAATCATCAAGTTTGCAGACGACACAACAGTAGTAGGCTTGATTACCAACAATGATGAGACCGCCTACAGGGAGGAGGTGAGGGCTCTTGGAGTGTGGTGCCAGAAAAATAACCTCTCACTCAACATCAACAAAACAAAGGAGATGATTGTGGACTTCAGGAAACAGCAGAGGGTGCACCCCCCTATCCACATCGACGGGACCGCAGTGGAGAAGGTGGAAAGCTTCAAGTTCCTTGGCGTACTGAAATGGTCCACCCACACAGACAGTGTGGTGAAGAAGGCACAACAGAGCCTCTTCAACCTCAGGAGGCTGAAGAAATTCGGCTTAGCACCTAAAACCCTCACAAACCTTTACAGATGCACAATTGAGAGCATCCTGTCGGGCTGTATCACCGCCTGGTATGGCAACTGCACCGCCCACAACCGCAGGGCTCTCCAGAGGGTGGTGCGGTCTGCCGGACGCATTACCGGGGGCAAACTACCTGCCCTCCAAGACACATACAGCACCCGATGTCACAGGAAGGCCAAAAAGATCATCAAGGACATCAACCACCCGAGCCACTGCCTGTTCACCCCGCTATCATCCAGAAGGCGAGGTCAGTACAGGTGCATCAAAGCTGGGACCTAGAGAATGAAAAACAGCTTCTATCTCAAGGCCATCAGACTGTTAAATATCCATCACTAGCACATTAGAGGCTGCTGCTGCCTATTGAAATCACTGGCCACTTTAAGAAATGGAACACTAGTCACTTTAATAATGTTTACATATCTTGCACTACTCATCTCATATGTATATGAAACACTATCACCACCGATAAATCTACAATAATCGAGAATTTCAACAAGCATTTTGCTACAGCTGGCCATGCTTTCCATCTGGCTACCACTAACCCGGCCACCAACTCTGCACCCTCTGCTGCAACTTGCCCATGCCCCCCCCGCTTCTCCTTCACACAAATTCAGACAGCTGATGTTTTGAAAGCGCTGCAAAATCTGGACCCCTACAAATCAGCTGGGCTAGACAATCTGGACCCTTTCTTTCTAAAACTAGCCGCCGAAATTGTCGCAACCCCTATTACTAGTCTGTTCAACCTCTCTTTCATAACGTCTGAGATCCCCAGAGATTGGAAAGCTGCCGCGGTCATCCCCCTCTTCAAAGGGGGTGACACTCTAGATCCAAACTGCTACAGACCTATATCCATCCTGCCCTGCCTTTCGAAAGTATTCGAAAGCCAAGTTAACAAACAGATCATCGACCATTTCGAATACCACCGTACCTTCTCCGCTATGCAATCCGGTTTCCGAGCTGGTCACGGGTGCACTTCAGCCACGCTCAAGGTCCTAAACGATATTATAACCGCGATTGATAATAGACAGTACTGTGCAGCCGTCTTCATCGACCTGGCCAAGGCTTTCGACTCTGTCAACCACCGCATTCTTATTGGCAGACTAAATAGCCTTGGTTTCTCAAATGACTGCCTCGCCTGGTTCACCAACTACTTCTCAGATAGAGTTCAGTGTGTCAAATCGGAGGGCCTGTTGTCTGGACCTATGGCAGTCTCTATGGGGGTGCCACAGGGTTCAATTCTTGGGCCGACACTTTTCTCCGTGTATATCAATGATGTCGCTCTTGCTGCTGGTGACTCTCAGATCCACCTCTACGCAGACGACACCATTTTGTATACATCTGGCCCTTCATTGGACACTGTGTTAACAAACCTCCAAACGAGCTTCAATGCCATACAACAATCCTTCAGTAGCCTTCAACTGCTCTTAAACACTAGTAAAACTAAATGCATGCTTTTCAATCGAACGCTGCTAGCACCCGCCCACCCGACTAGAATCACCACTCTCGACGGGTCGGACCTAGAGTATGTGGACAACTACAAATATCTAGGTGTCTGGTTAGACTGTAAACTCAACTTCCAGACTCACATAAAGAATCTCCAATCCAAAGTTAAATCTAGAATCGGCTTCCTATTTCGCAACAAAGCCTCCTTCACTCATGCTGCCAAACATGCCCTCGTAAAACTGACTATCCTACCGATCCTTGACTTCGGCGATGTCATTTACAAAATAGCCTCCAACACTCTACTCAGCAAATTGGATGTAGTCTATCACAGTGCCATCCGTTTTGTCTCCAAAGCCCCATACACTACCCACCACTGTGACCTGTACGCTCTTGTTGGCTGGTCCTCACTACATGTCCGTCGTCAAACCCACTGGCTCCAGGCCATCTATAAATCACTGCTAGGCAAATCCCCGCCTTATCTTAGCTCATTGGTCACCATAGCAGCACCCACCCGTAGTCTGCGCTCCAGCAGGTATATCTCACTGGTCATTCCCAAAGCCAACACCTCCTTTGGCCGCCATTCCTTCCAGTTCTCTGCTGCCAATGACTGGAACGAATTGCAAAAATCTCTGAAGCTGGAGACTCTTATCTCCCTCAATAACTTTAAGCATCAGTTGTCAGAGCACCTTACCGATCACTGCACCTGTACACAGCCCATCTGAAATTAGCCCACCCAACTACCTCATCCCTATATTGTTATTTATTTTGCTCTTTTGCACCCCAGTATCTCTATTTGCACATAATCTCTTGCACATCTAGCATTCCAGTGTTAATACTATTGTAATTATTCTGCACTATAGCCTATTTATTGCCTTACCTCCATAACTTGCTACATTTGCACACACTGTATATATATTTTCTGTTGTATTTCTGACTTTATGTTTTTTTACCCCATATGTAACTGTGTTGTTTTTATTGCACTACTTTGCTTTATCTTGGCCAGGTCGCAGTTGTAAATGAGAACCTGTTCTCAACTGGCTTACCTGGTTAAATAAAGGTGAAATAAATAAATAAAAAATATATACTGTATTCTATTCTATAATATTCTACTGTATGTTAGTCCATGCCGCTCTGACATTGCTCGTCCATATATTTATTTATATATTCTTAATTCCATTGCTTTACTTAGATTTGTGTGTATTTGGGTATATGTTGTGAAATTGTTAGATATTACTTGTTAGATATTACTACACTATCTGAGCTAGAAACACAAGCATTTCGCTACACCCGCAATAACATCTGCTAAACACGTGTATGTGACCAATAAAATACGATTTGATTTAAAAGAAAAACAAGAAACAAAAATGTAAAACAAAAACAATACCAGACTAACCATAAAGAAAAATAAACATGAAACACGTTTGGGGTTGGGGTTTGGGGTTTGGGGAGTGCTGGCTGGAGTTTAGCTTTGAGGGGAAACTCTTGAGGGAAGTAAATAACAGTCTGACTTGGCATTGTTCCTTAGGCTGAGTGGAAGCCAGGATCCAAGTCCAAAGCCATTGTCCAAGTCTCCAGAGTATACACTGTCTTTTGTAGCATTGCAACATAGTAACCCTAACGCTATACAGTAGCCTTGAAAGCTGTTTTCTTTAACAGGTGGCTGGTTCAGATGGATGACCAATACCTTGTCTACTTCCATCTATCTTGGTGTTTGTGGTCTATGGTACTGAAGCACTGTATCCTATAGTTCTGGGCCCCTATTCATACACTCTTAGAAAAAAAGGTGCTATCTAGAACCTAAAAGGGTTCTTCAGCTGCCCCCATAGGAGAACCCTTTGAAGAACCCTTTTTGGTTCCAGGTAGAACCCTTTTGGGTTCAATGTAGAACCCTTTCCACAGAGTGTTCTACATGGAACCCAAACTGGTTCTAGCTGGAACAAAAAGGGTTCTACCTGGAACCAAAAAGGGTTCTCCTATGGGGACAGCCGAATAACCGTTTCGGAACCCTTTTTTCTGAGTGCTGATCTATGATCAGGTCCCTCCTCTTATTCATTATTATTTAAAAGGCGAAACTGATCCTTGATCAGCACTCCTACTGTCACGCCCTGGCTCTGGGGACTCTTAAATGTTGAGCCAGGGTGTGGACTTGTTATGTTTAGTTGTCTATGGGTGTTCTAGATTGTGTATATCTATGTTGGCCAGGGTGGTTCCCAATCAGAGACAGCTGTAGCTCGTTGTCTCTGATTGGGGACCATACTTAGGCAGCCTTTTGGCACTTTTGTTTGGTGGGATCTTGTTCTGTATAGGTTTGTGTTGGTGAACCTTTAGACTTCACGTATCGTTTTGTTGTTTTATTGTTGGTGTAAAGTACTCATTAAAAGATGTACGCCTATCATGCTGCGCCTTGGTCTGCCTCTTACAACGATTGTGACAGAAGATCCCACCAAAATAGGACCAAGCAGCGTGTGCAGGAGCAAACGCCGGGTATGGAACAGGAGGTTACTCTGGTAGATGTCCTCCTCGGTTGGGGGAGAATCACAGAGGAGGAGGCCGTCCGCTACCGGAGGGCGATGAGGGAGGATGCCCAGGCAGGAGAGGAGAAGCGGCGCCAACCGGGCCGTCGTCGGACATGCGAGAGGCAACCCCAAGACATTTTTTGGGGGGGGCACACGGCATGGACGACGGGATACTGGAGGCAGCTACAGGACGTATCGGCGGATTAGGAGAGGAGGCCACCAGGTTTGGGGGTCTGGAAGGGAGGTTGGCGGAGCCTAGAGGTAGAGCAGAGCCAACTCCCCGTAATCAGGCTAGGCAGCGTGAGACTGGGCAGGTTCCGAGTTATGCGGAGCTGCGTACTGTGCCGCGAGTGGTCCGGCACAGTCCTGTACGTCCTGTGCTAGCACCACGCACGTGTCGTGCTAAGGTGAGCATGCAGCCAGGACGGAGTGTGCCGGCTCAACGCTCGTGGCCTCCAGTACCCCTCCTCTGTCCCGGATATCCTGCGCCAGTGCCACGTGCTGTAGTGCCAGTACGAGTGCACAGCCCTGTACGTCCTGTGCTGATGCCTCACACAGAGTGTGTAGAAATAGGCATTCAGCCAGGACGGGTTGTTTCAGCTCTTCGCTCCAGACCTCCAGTCCGTCTCCACAGTCCAGTCCGGCCTGTCCCTGCTCCCCGCACCAAGCCAGTGGTGCGCATTGTCAGCCCGGTCCGGCCCGTTCCTGCTCCCCGCACCAAGCCTGTGGTGCGCGTCGTCAGCCCGGTCAGGCCCTTTCCTGCTCCCCGCACCAAGCCAGTGGTGCACGTCGACAGCCCGGTCCGGCCTGTTCCTGCTCCCCGCACCAAGCCTGTGGTGCGCGTCGTCAGCCCGGTCAGGCCCGTTCCTGCTCCCCGCACCAAGCCAGTGATGCGCGTCGTCAGCCCGGTCCGGTCTGTTCCTGCTCCCCGCACCAAGCCAGTGGTGCGCGTCGTCAGCCCGGTCCGGCCCGGTCCGGCCCGTTCCTGCTCCCCGCACCAAGCCAGTGGTGCGCGTTGTCAGCCCAGTCCGGCCCGTTCATGCTCCCCGCACCAAGCCAGTGGTGCGTGTCGTCAGCCCGGTCCGGCCCGTTCCTGCTCCCCGCACCAAGCCTGTGGTGCGCGTCATCAGCCCGGTCAGGCCCTTTCCTGCTCCCCGCACCAAGCCAGTGGTGCGCGTCGACAGCCCGGTCCGGCCTGTTCCTGCTCCCCGCACCAAGCCTGTGGTGCGCGTCGTCAGCCCGGTCAGGCCCGTTCCTGCTCCCCGCACCAAGCCAGTGGTGCGCGTCGTCAGCCCGGTCCGGTCTGTTCCTGCTCCCCGCACCAAGCCAGTGGTGCGCGTCGTCAGCCCGGTCCGGCCCGTTCCTGCTCCCCGCACCAAGCCTGTGGTGCGCGTCGCCAGCCCGGTCCGGCCTGTTCCTGCTCCCCGCACCAAGCCAGTGGTGCGCGTCGTCAGTTCGGCACAGCCCGTGCCTGTTCCACCGGTGCCTGGTCAGGCACCGGTCAGCTGCTCCACACCGGAGCCTGAGCAATCCGCTCCACCGGTGTCCAGTCCAGCTACGGCCAGCGGGGCCAGACCAGACCAGGGGCGCTACGGGGGGGTAGCGAGAGAGTGGTGGTCACGCCCGGAGCCGGATCCGCCTCCGAGGCGGAATGCCCACCCGGCCCCTCCCCTGTTGTGTTTGGTTGGCGCGGTCGCAGTCCGCGCCTTTGGGGGGGGGGGGTACTGTCACGCCCTGGCTCTGGGGACTCTTAAATGTTGAGCCAGGGTGTGGACTTGTTAAGTTTAGTTGTCTATGGGTGTTCTAGATTGTGTATATCTATGTTGGCCAGGGTGGTTCCCAATCAGAGACAGCTGTAGCTCGTTGTCTCTGATTGGGGACCATTCTTAGGCAGCCTTTTGGCACTTTTGTTTGGTGGGATCTTGTTCTGTATAGGTTTGTGTTGGTGAACCTTTAGACTTCACGTATCGTTTGGTTGTTTTGTTGTTGGTGTAAAGTACTCATTAAAAGACGCCTATCACGCTGCGCCTTGGTCTGCCTCTTACAACGATCGTGACACCTACTCTAAGACTCTTTGTGAATACGGGCCCTGATATCTATCTATACCAGCTAAGTAAACAGAGTTCAAATGAGAAGCCTGTGTAGTCTATGTAGATATGCGAGAATACAGGAATGCTAAAAGCACTGAGACATACTTCATGCTTGGCTATGAAAGGATGGAGGAGATGCTTGAATGTTCAAGCTTTCATCTCAGGTACATTGGGGTTATGTAAGCCTATGGTGAATGATGGGGACAACTTCATAAGCTGTTAGAGCCGAGAGGCAGGCTAGAGTTTGATATACAGTATAGCAGAAATACATACAGGACATTTTAATATATGGGTTTGTGGAAAAGGGATGGGCGAGAGCGTGAAAAATGCATTGAATTCACAGTTCTCTTTATGGTAAAACTTATATGAAACATGTGTTTTGACAATCACGACTACATCAATTACTTACACTTTTATTATCTGACAGGAAGTGCCTGTCTCTCTCACGGCTGTGTTTTGATGTTCTGTGTACAATACAGTAGGTTAGTGGTCTGGGTGTAAAGTTTCCCTGGCCTCCCTAGCCTCTCCACCTCGAGCCAATAACTCAATGCAGGTCAAGCAGAGTGCTCAGTGATCTGTTCAGTTACTATCCCATAGGATGCGCTGAAATTGTACCCTATTCCCTACATAGTGCACTACCTTTGACCAGAGCCCTAAGGGGAATACGGTGCCATTTGGGACACAACCCTAGTCTCCCACCACACTACATTACTACATGGCCTCTCCTTGCCAGGGCCTTTTCCACTGGCTCTTCTTGCGGCAGATAGCTATTTGTGTCAGACCACTCTGTTTCAGAGCCTGTTTAGTAAACTCTGGCGCCCCATGTGCGGTTACAGTAGCAGATGTTGCTCTTCCCATGAGGGGCCTTATAGAGTCACAAGGGCCACACATAACTGGTCAGCATGCATCAAAATAACAATGTAATAAGAACATTGTAGGCCATTGTGTAAATGTACATAGATTTACAGATAAGTATTCCTTCCCCTTGACTTATTCCACATTTTATCTTTATTTTCTTACAGCGTGAATTCAAAATGGATTAACTTAATACAAATTCACACCCATCTATACACAATACCCCATAATGACGAAGTAAAAACATGTTTTTAGACATTTTTGCAGATTTATTGAAAATAAATCTACATAAGTATTCACACCCCTGAGTCAATACATGTTAGAATCACCTTTGGCAGCAATTACAGCTTTGAGTCTTTCTGGGTAAGTCTCTAAGAGCTTTGCACACCTGGATTGTACAATATTTGCACATTATTATTTTTAAAATTCTTCAAGCTTCTTCAAGCTTAAGTTATTGTCCTGCTGAAAGGTGAATTTGTCTCTCAGTGTCTGTTGGAAATCAGACTGAACCAGGTTTTCCTCTAGGATTTTGCCTGTGCTTAGCTCTATTCCGTTTATTTTATCCTAAGAAATATCCCTAGTCCTTGCCAATGACAAGCATACTGTCAGTGGGTGCTGTAGGTGGGTGTGGTGCAGGAATCAGGCGCAGGACGCAGAAACTTAGTCCAAAAGACTTTAGTGAATACTCACTCAATACACGAGCCAAAAAGCCCGGAGGCGAGAAAATACGCACACAGGCGTAAACCAAAATGCGCACTAACATGTGCGAGAACCCTCCTAAACAGAGGAGGAAAACAACGAAGTACAGACGACCAACAGTAGCGCACAAACACGACAGCAAGGACAATCACACACAACACCTGACAAACACAACGAGAACTTATAGGACACTAATGAGCGCTAAACGAAAACAGGTGTACAACATCAAGACACAACCAAACGAACATCGAAACATACAACGGTGGCAGCTAGTACTCCGGAGACGACGACCGCCGAAGCCTGCCCGAGCAAGGAAGAGAGGCAGCCTCGGCCGAAACCGTGACAGTACCCCCCCCCCCTTGATGCGCGGCTCCAGACGTGCGCCGACTCCGGCCTTGGGGACGACCAGGAGGACGCGGAGCAGGGCGCGTCGGGTGACTACGGTGGAATTCTGTCAGGAGAGACGGGTCCAAAATGTCTCTCCTCGTTACCCAGCACCGTTCCTCCGGGCCGTACCCCTCCCACTCCACGAGATATTGGAGACCCCCCATCCGACGTCTCGAATCCAAGATGGACCGCACGGAGTACGCCGGTGCCCCCTCGATGTCCAATGGGGGTGGAGGAGTCTCTCTGATTTCATTTTCCTGGAGTGGACCAGCTACCACTGGCCTGAGAAGAGACACATGGAACGAGGGGTTAATATTCTTATACTCAATAGGCAGTTGTAATCTGTAACACACCTCGTTCAATCTTCTCAGGACTTTAAACGGCCCCACAAACCGCCGACCCAGTTTCCAGCAGGGCAGGCGGAGGGGCAGGTTTCTGGTAGAGAGCCAGACTCGATCACCAGGTGCGTACACCGGCCCCTCACTGCGGTGGAGATCGGCGCTCACCTTCTGACGACGGAGGGCCCGCTGCAGGTGGACGTGTGCAGCGTTCCACGTCTCCTCCAAGCGCCGCACCCACTCATCCACCGCAGGAGCCTCGATCTGGCTCTGCTGCCATGGTGCCAGAACAGTCTGGTAACCTAACACACATTGGAAAGGGGTTAGGTTAGTTGAGGAATGGCGTAGGGAATTCTGGGCCATTTCTGCCCAGGGAACGTACCGTGCCCACTCCTCTGGCCGGTCCTGGCAGTATGATCTAAGAAACCTACCCACATCCTGGTTCACACGTTCCACCTGCCCATTACTCTCAGGATGGTAACCCGAGGTGAGGCTCACCGAGACCCCCAAACGCTCCATAAACGCTCTCCAGACTCTGGAGATGAACTGGGGACCTCGATCAGACACAATATCCTCGGGTACCCCGTAGTGCCGGAAAACGTGATTGAATAGAGCTTCGGCGGTCTGTAGGGCAGTAGGAAGGCCCAGCATAGGGAGCAAACGACAGGCCTTAGAGAACCGGTCCACAACGACCAGTATAGTAGTATTCCCCTGCGAGGGGGGAAGGTCAGTGACGAAGTCCACCGAGAGGTGAGACCATGGTCGTTGTGGAACGGGCAGGGGTTGTAACTTACCCCTAGGCAGATGTCTAGGCGCCTTACACTGGGCGCACACCGAGCAGGAGGAGACATAAACCCTCACATCCCTCGCTAACGTGGGCCACCAGTAATTAGCACTAAGGCAGTGCACTGTCTGGCCAATACCAGGATGTCCTGAGGAGGGTGACGTGTCAGCCCAATAGATCAATCGATCCCGAACCTCGAGCGGGACGTACGTCCGACCCTCCGGGCATTGAGGAGGACTAGGGTCGGTGCGCAACGCCCGCTCGATCTCAGCATCGACCTTCCACACTACCGGTGCCACCAGACAAGACTCCGGCAGTATGGGAGTGGGCTCCACGGACCTCTCCTCCGTGTCATACCGCCGAGACAGTGCGTCTGCCTTATCGTTCTGTGACCCAGGGATGTATGTGATCTTAAATATGAACCGGGCCAAAAACATGTTCCACCGAGCCTGGCGAGGGTTCAGTCTCCTAGCTGCCCGGATGTACTCCAGGTTACGGTGGTCAGTCAAAATGAGAAAAGGGTGTTGAGCCCCCTCAAGCCAATGCCTCCACTCCTTTAGGGCCTGTACCACGGCTAACAGCTCCCTGTCCCCTACGTCATAATTTCGCTCCGCCGGACTGAGCTTTTTGGAATAAAAAGCACAGGGGCGGAGTTTAGGTGGCGTGCCGGACCGTTGCGAAAGCACGGCTCCTATACCGGCCTCTGACGCGTCCACCTCTACCTGAAATGGTAAAGAGGGATCCGGATGCGCCAGCACCGGAGCCGAAGTAAACAGGTCCTTCAGCCTCCCAAAAGCCCTGTCCGCCTCGGCTGACCACTGCAAACGCACCGGACCCCCCTTCAAAAGAGACGTTATGGGAGCTGCCACCTGTCCAAAACCCCGGATAAACCTCCGGTAGTAATTTGCAAACCCCAAAAACTGCTGCACCTCTTTAACAGTGGTTGGAGTTTGCCAATTACGCACGGCTGACACCCGGTCAACCTCCATCTTCACCCCTGACGCAGACAACTGATAACCCAAAAAGGAGATCGACTCCTGGAAAAACAGACATTTCTCTGCCTTGACATACAGGTCGTGCTCCAACAGCCTCCTCAACACTCGGCGCACCAGGGCCACATGCTCGACTCGGGTAGACGAGTACACGAGAATGTCATCTATGTACACGACCACCCCCTGCATGTCCCTGAATATCTCATCCACGAATGATTGGAAAACTGAAGGAGCGTTCATCAACCCGTATGGCATGACAAGATACTCGTAATGCCCCGAGGTGGTACTAAACGCTGTCTTCCATTCATCGCCCTCTCTAATGCGCACCAAGTTGTAAGCGCTCCTGAGATCTAATTTTGTGAAAAAACGCGCCCCGTGCAATGACTCTGTCATGGTCGCAATCAGAGGAAGTGGATAACTGTACTTCACCGTGATCTGATTGAGACTACGGTAATCAATGCACGGGCGTAATCCTCATACTCGGGGGGAATGTGCAATGCGGGCACCTGGTTTGGACTCTCCACCGAGGTAGCCCCCACGGAAACACCTAAACATCGACCCACACACTGGGCAGACCTCTCTATCAGAGCCCTCTCCTGCCACGAAATAGACGGATTATGGATACTCAACCAGGGCATTCCCAGCACCACCGGATACGCAGGCGAGTCGATCAGAAATAGCTGGATAATCTCCTCATGACCCCCCTGCGTACACAACCTAAGTGGTGCCGTGACCTCCCTGATCAAGCCCGATCCTAACGGACGGCTATCTAGGGCATGAACGGGGAATGGGACGTCAACAGGAAGAAGGGGAATCCCTAATTCTACACAACATTTTCTATCAACAAAATTCCCAGCCGCGCCTGAATCTACCAGCGCCTTATGCTGGGAATGAGGTGCAACCTGTGGAAATCGCACAGGTATACAGAAGTGCGCAACAGAGAGCTCTGGGTAAGTGGGACGCCTACTCACCTGGAAGGACTCCCCAGTGCGGAGCCTGTCGTCTTCTCCCCTAGGAGACCCTCCCCAGCACCTAGCCGCGGTGTGTCCTCCACGGCCACAGTTGGTGCAGAGGACGGCCCCCCTCGTGCTCCGACCCCTCCTCTCTCTAGTGCCAGCACCCCCGAGCTCCATAGGGCTCGGCTCGGAGGTGCTGGAGGATGGAATGGACGGACCCCCCTCGGAACGTCCACGGGTAGCCAGCAGGGTGTCCAGCCTGATGGACATGTCCACTAACTGATCGAAAGAGAGGCTGGTATCCCTGCAGGCCAGCTCCCGACGGACGTCCTCTCGTAGACTACAGCGGTAGTGATCGATGAGGGCCCGCTCATTCCACCCTGCATCCGCCGCTAGAGTTCGGAATTCTAAAGCGAACTCCTGGGCGCTCCTCCTCCCCTGCCGGAGGTAGAACAAGCTCCCCCGCCGCTTTCCCCTCAGGTGGATGGTCAAACACAGCCCTGAAGCGGCGGGAGAACTCAGAGTAGGTGATGGTGGTGGCGTCTATTCTCCTCCACTCGGCGTTGGCCCATTCCAACGCCTTGCCGGTAAGACAGGAGATGAGGGCGGACACGCTCTCGTGTCCCGAGGGCGCCGGGTGTACGGTGGCCAGGTATAGCTCCACCTGTAGAAGGAAGCCCTGACACCCGGCAGCGGTCCCATCATAGGCCCTCGGGAGCGAGAGCCGAATTCCCCTGGGTTCCGGAGCTTGAATGGGCTGACTGGCCGATGGTGATGGCACGGGAGGTGGAGTTGTGGGTGTCCCTCTGGTCTCCCAGCGTTGAAGGGTGTTAATCACGTCCTGCAGGGCGGTCCCGATACGAAGGATCTGATCGTTCTGCTCACGGACCCTATCCTCCAGAGACTCAGGTGCTGCTGCGGCTCCTGCTGATTCCATCCTTAAGGTGTGTGATTCTGTCAGTGGGTGCTGTAGGTGGGTGTGGTGCAGGAATCAGGCGCAGGACGCAGAAACTTAGTCCAAAAGACTTTAGTGAATACTCACTCAATACACGAGCCAAAAAGCCCGGAGGCGAGAAAATAGGCACACAGGCGTAAACCAAAATGCGCACTAACATGTGCGAGAACCCTCCTAAACAGAGGAGGAAAACAACGAAGTACAGACGACCAACAGTAGCGCACAAACACGACAGCAAGGACAATCACACACAACACCTGACAAACACAACGAGAACTTATAGGACACTAATGAGCGCTAAACGAAAACAGGTGTACAACATCAAGACACAACCAAACGAACATCGAAACATACAACGGTGGCAGCTAGTACTCCGGAGACGACGACCGCTGAAGCCTGCCCGAGCAAGGAAGAGAGGCAGCCTCGGCCGAAACCGTGACACATACCTATAACATGATGCAGCCACCACCATGCTTGAAAATATGAAGAGTGGTACTCAGTGATGTGTTGTGTTGGATTTGCCCCAAACATAACGCTTTGTATTCAGGACATCATTTCTTTGCCACATCTTTTGCAGTTTTACTTTAGTGCCTTGTTGCAAACAGGGGGCATGTTTTGGAATATTTGTATTATGTACAGGCTTCCTTCTTTCACTCTGTCATTTAGGTTAGTATTGTGGAGTAACTAAAATGTTGTTGATCCATCCAGTTTTCTCCTATCACAGCCATTAAACTATGTAACTGTTTTAAAATTCCCATTGGCCTCATGGTGAAATCCCTGAGCGGTTTCCTTCCTTTCCGGCAACTGAGTTAGGAAGGACGCCTGTATCTTTGTAGAGACACACCATCCAAACTGTAATGAATAACTTCACCATACTATACTATATAGGGATATTCAGTGTCAGATTTTATTTTTTTAATCTTTGCAAGGCATTGGAAAACCTCCCTGGTCTTTGTGGTTTAATCTGTGTTTGAAATTCATTGCTCGACTGAGGGACCCTACAGATAATTGTATGTGTGGGGTATAGAGATGAGGTAGTCATTCAAAAATTATGTTAAACACTATTATTGCACACAGAATGAGTCCATGGACCTTCTCATGAGACTTGTTACGCAAATCTTTACTCCTAAACTTATTTAGCCTTGCCATAACAAAGGGGTTGAATACTTATTGATTTTATTTTTAATTAGTTTGTAAAAATGTCTACAAACACAATTCCACTTTGACATTATGGGGTATTTTTTGCAGGCCATTGACACAAAATCTCAGGCAGTTGCACAACATAATGTGGTTAAAGTAAAAGGGTGTGAATACTTTCTGAAGGCACTATATATACTGTATACCTGTATTAGCCATAGTCCTAAATGATTGTTTGACATTTTTTACAGTTAAGAAAACATAAACACAGTTATTGTTATTGTTGGTTAACAATATAAACATAATTTGCTGTGAAATCTTTTTTTATCATCGGAAATTCACAGCACCTTCAGGAATTCTTCTTGACTGTAAGCAGTTATTTCTTTCATAAGTAGAATAATATTTTCAAAGTAAAATACCTTTAGCCACATGAGAATAAACGAAGGGCTCTATTCAATCCGTATCATGGAAGTTCACCGTTACAGCGTGATTGAAATTTAAAGGCAATGTTTTCCACTTTAGCCGAGACTGCATTCATGGTAAATGGCTCAATCAGAAATTACTTTTAAATGTATATCTGTAACGCTTCAACAATACAGATTGAATAGAGCCCTTAATGTATTTTCGACCTCACAAACAAATGTGAAATTAATCTTAAAAGCTCTACTTATCCCTGCTTCATTTTCTACTCAAATAGAAAAAATGAATTTGGATGTATACTGAGCAGAACAATAGATCTTCATCATTCTAATGAGACCTGTTAAGCATGCTGCTTTTCTACCATACCTGATAAGCTGCCATGAGTGGCCATCTGGACTTTGCGTATTTTAGTCCAATTTCCAGTCCATTTCTGGGGTTCATTGAGTGGATGAGATATGGCAAAATTAACTGTTGGTCTAAAATTATACCTGACAGACTGAGGGCTGAGGATGGGGTCCTGACATGGTCCCAACCTACACTTAGAAAAAAAGTGCTCTATGCTTGCTTCATATATGGCACCCCTTAAGGTTCTATATAGTACCAACATTGGTTCTATATAGAACCCTTTATGGAACCCAATGGTTCTATATGGAAACAATGTTGGTTCCGTGAAGAAGAATCCCTGGGGTTCTGATCAAAGAACCTGACAAAAGGGTTCTATATAGAACCTTTTGGGGTGCCATATATGAAGCAAGGTATATAACCCTTTTTGGTTCTATCCAGCCTGAGTAAAACTGTGACCGTTGATGTTTAGGGTTAGAGAATGGATGTCATGTGTCCAGTATGGCATTTGAGCTCAAGTCGTTTTCAAGTAGCACATCATATCAGTTGTTTACGCAGTGGAATTGATGAGCAACATGATGCAATGCATAACAATGCTCAACACCATAACATCTGATAAATTATACATAAGTCATTCACAAAGCTATGGTCTCATGTAGGCAACTAGTGAGTAATTGAGTTGCTGTCATCAACTGTGATGGATCTACAGAGGGGCAGTGATGTGTGACAAAATCCCATCTGTGAGGTGCCATGAGGTGATGGGGAGCATATGATTGGACAGTCAGATAAGGTGGTGTATGATTGGACAGTCAGATAAGGAAGAGATAGTAGCTCCTTATCTCTTCTTGTCAGTGGAAGGCAAGCCTGTCCTTTACAAACACAGGAGTATGTTTGTAAAGAGACCTGTGTAAACCTGAAACAAGAGAACATGTGGTTACTCATGCTGTACCTGTAGCTACGTGTTCACACTGCAAACATAGCAGTTGCATTTTAGCCACAACACCTCCCCATTGAGACTACATTTCCTGCCCTGCTTTTCCTGTCCCTATGACATTCATTTCTATACAAAGCAAAGATTTTAACTTGAAGCTCACAGACACTCCATAAGAGATATCAATTTCTGTGTGAGATGACATTGTTTCACACACTAACGTAAATATCTGTGACTAATTGCCCCATTTTGTCTGCTTGCGCTCTCTAACAGGGAGTCTCAGCTCGTGGATAGGAATCGAGACAGACATAGATCTGATACACCCGCTGCCTGAGAAAGGGAAGAGATACCTAGTCAGTTGCACAACTAAATGCATTCAACCGAAATGTGTCTTTCGCATTTAACCCAACCCCTCTGAATCAGAGAAATGTGGGGGCTGCCTTAATCAGCACCCAAGGAACAGTTGTTTTTGGGGGTTAACTGCCTTTGCTCAAGGGCAGAATGGCAGGTTTTTCCACCTTGCCAGCTCAGCGATTAAAACCAGCGACCTTTCGGTTACTGGGCCAACGCTCTTAACCGCTAGGCTACCTGCCACCCACGGTTGACTCCGCCGATGGCATGTCGGCTGCGACAATCAAGGAGGCACACTGCACTGCATTATTCATGTTTGGTGGTGGGGGAGGGATTTAATGCGCCGGCATGCGGAGTCGCAAGGGCGCAGACGGGTTGTAATGTGCAGAGGGGAGCTTCTTCCTTCCCCTCCCTTCCCAGCATCAGGGAGTGGACAGTCATCACATTACACTCCAGCCACTCGGACTGCATGGGAGCTGCAACACTCTCCATCACACCTACCATCATCCACTGGTTCTGGCACTGTGTGGAAAGTGAGACAGCATTTTGCTGTGGAAAAGTGATATTAGTATTTTCCGATACATATTATTATTTTTTACAAGAAATCCAATTGATACCTAGGTCATTTCCATAGTATACTGCAATGTAGAGATTTCCTAAAGTCCACCCTCAACAAGCTGCATCTGAACATCAATACCATTAATGGATCTCCATAGTTCCATAACACACATTTATGTGAACTTATTTGACATGGCTGTTGGTTACTGTAAGTGTAGGTGCAATACTTTATCGGTGGTAGGGTGGGGAGAGGGTGTTTTCAGCAGTGGTGAAGTTAGCCTGGCCTCCCTAACCCCTAGAGACAGATTTATCATACGAGCTAAGTCAGTGTTTTCCCAATGCAGCGGAGAGGAGAGGCCAGAAGAAATGTGTTACAGTCAGCACCTCTTCCATTCTGGGTGTGGCCAACTGACTGACATACAGCAGCCAATACTGCTGCTACTGCTCCACCTGGAGGCCCAGGTTACATGCATGGAGTGTAAAGTGTGTGCGTGCGTGCAGCCGTGTGCATGAGTGCGTACGTGTGTGTATATGCGTGCATGCATGTGTGTTTGAGAGGGAGAGACAGGCAGAGAGACGGGGGCGGGGTAGGTACAGTATGAGCACACCTTTCCCCTTTCTCGTCAACTGGGCAAAACAAATAAACGTCCATTAATATAATGAACATCACATTATGGGGAAACAATCTTGTGAGGAGTTGTTTTTCATAAGGGATCTCGCATACACGTACAACCAGGCCAAACCATGCTTGCAACTACCCAAGCAAAGAATAGATAGATACTCTATCATTATGGCTTGGATGCCGTCATGCCAACGACAGAGAATCCCCAATGAATACATTACATTAAAACTTGTTTAAAGAAGAAGATACTAGAACAGCGTTTCCAAACTCCAGTCCTCCAGTAACCCAAACAGCACACATTTTTGTTGTAGCCCCGGACAAGCACATCTGATTCAACTTGTCAACTAATCATCAAGCCCTCAATGAGTTGAATCAGGTGAGTTTATATGGGGCTCCAACAAAAATGTGTGCTGTTGGAGGTACTCGAGGACTGTAGTTGGGAAACACTGTACTAGAACAACAAGACTCTAAAACGGCCATCTGTTATTTAAAACTGAAATGCTTCTAAGAGACATATACGGTTATTCTTCCCTGGAAAGAGAAAACAGCAGAGGCAGTGGATGAATGGCATGGCAGTGTGACAGCCAGGGCTGAACCAGGCTCCACTCTAACCTAATGTAAGATGAGTCAATTGGGGAAAGAGCAATGGTATTAAGGGTGGACATGAAATTGAACAGCATGGGCAGTGCTAGATAACTACTGCCATGGGGCTTGATTACAGTAATGTGATCAGGAAGGAACAGCTGTGCTGCCCTGTCCTGAGCTCTCTCTCTCACTTACTCTCTCACTCAAAACAGAACAGAGCAGAGTACCACATGGATCATTGTCAGGGGAAAACTGAGGTGGTGTCCCAAATGGCACCCTATTCCCTTTATAGTGCACTACTTTTGACCAGGGCCCATAGAGCTCTGATCAAAAGTAGTGCACTATATAGGGAATAGGGTGCTATTTGGGACAACTCCCTGGAAACTCTGAATACAAGTGCTGGATACAATTTGGAAATAAAGTACTACATGTCGACCTCAGAAATTATACAAATGATTTATATAGCAGATTTTGTATGACTAAATGGAACAACTAAGTTAAATAAAACATATTTAAATATCATATACCGTAGGGCAGGCTATATTCAGTTATCATAAATTCACTGACTTCATGTGTTACATTGCCTCGTAATTGCATTGTTAGATTGTTGGTCTCGATTTAAGGCACAGTGTATTGGTACCCTATTTCTTTATGGCAAAATTCCCCTTCTCACACTTTCCCTTTGTGGTAGCTTTGACTTCCCTGTTTTATCGTCATTTTTCACAGAAACTGTACCAGTACCACAGGTCCTACCAGGACCACCACTGAAACTGAAGGCCAAGCTGAAACATCATCTCATTGGCTGGGAGAGAGCACACCCTGGGATATTTCACACACCCAGACATCTCATTCGGATGTTCCATCAGACATCTCAGTATTGGGATGGCTGAGGACTAACCTCAATTTTGGAGACCTCAACCACAGTTGCACAGTCATCAGGGGTCTCACTATGATTTATGCCTTCCAGACTGACAGTAAACGGTCGCCTCCCCTTCTGAACCACACTCTGAGGAAGTTGGTTTTGCCACTGTAACAGAACAGGTCTGTGTCCCAAATGGCACCTATTCCCCAATACAGTGCACTACTTTTGATCAGAGCCCAAATGGCTCTGGTCAAAAGTAGTGGACCATATAGGGAATAGGGTGCCATTTGGGACGCAGTTAAGGTTGATTACAGTAAATCTGCAACTGGAAGTGCATGTGATGTGATAGTGTTGGGGGCTGTTCTAAAAACCCAGTACGTGTTTTTAACACACTAAAAACAGGAAGAAAAAACTACGTCATCCTAACTGACGATGAATTGAAAACTTTATCATAGTGAAAAAAAGATTTGGAAAAAGATCTAGTACTGTGTTTTGAAATTGAGCATGTCTGCCATGATCCAATCTATGTGCATTACTGAGTGTCTGGTTGCTGATAGCTCTCCCCTGGTCTGATTCAGAGCAGAGTCACTGAAGGGAAGGGTCTGGCTGGGCCAGAAAAACCAGCAGCCCACATACTCTGGATCTGAAAGATCAGATGGTGTCTTGGTGAAGTGATTAGATTATGGGTACGTCCCAAATGGCATTTAGTGCACTATTTTTGACCATGACCCATTTCACTATGTAGCGAATAGGGTGCCATTTGGGACGTCGACCAGGAAGCAGGTAGCCAGTACAAAAAACATAGATAGACAAAGGGTGTTTCTCAAAATGCATACTACCATGCATCGATGCAAGCTTCAAAGGAAAGTATTCACAGAAATATGACGCAACCATGTAAAAAATGACTCAACATTTCTTGAAATCAATGCCGGACATTATTTGAGCGGTAGCGAGAGAAAATACACTACGACTTCGGAATGAAATGTTGCTGGTTCTCGTTATTTTTCTTTTCTTTTTTAGGGGCTAGATCAGCTTTAATATTGCAGATTGACACTACAAGCTTGGCACACCTGTATTTGGGGAGTTTCTCCCATTCTTCTCTACAGATCCTCTCAAGCTCTGTCAGGTTGGATGGGGAGCGTTGCTGCACAGCTATTTTCAGGTCTCTCCAGAGATGTTCGATCGGGTTCAAGTCCGGGCTCTGGCTGGGACACTCAAGGACATTCAGAGACTTTTACTGAGGAGTGGCTTCCGTCTGGCCACTCTACCATAAAGGCCTGATTGGTGGAGTGCTGCAGAGATGGTTGTCCTTCTGGAAGGTTCTCCCATCTCCACAGAGGAACTGTGGAGCTCTGTCAGAGTGACCATCGGGTTCTTTGTCAACTCCCTGACCAAGAACCTCCCGCGATTGCTCAGTTTGGCCGGGCGGCCAGCTTTAGGAAGAGTCTTGGTGGTTCCATACTTCTTCCATTTAAGTATGATGGAGGCCACTGTGTTCTTGGGGACCTTCAATGCTGCAGACATGTTTTTTTCCCCAGATCTGTGCCTCGACACAATCCTGTCTCAGAGCGCTACGGACAATTCCTTCGACCTCATGGCTTGTTTTCCACTCTGACATGCACTGTCAAATGTGGGACCTTATATAGACAGGTGTGTGCTTTTCCAAATCATGTCCAATCAATTGAATTGACCACAGGTGGACTCCAATCAAGTTGTAGAAACATCTCAAGGATGATCAATGGAAACAGGATGCACCTGAGCTCAATTTCAAGTCTCATAGCAAAGGGTCTAAATAACTTACGGACAGGTATTTTTATTTTATTTTTTATTGTAAAACAATCTAAAAACCTGTTTTTGCTTTGTCATTATGGGGTATTGTGTGTAGATTGATGAGGGGATTTTTAAAAATAAAACTTTTTTAGAAAAGGCTGTAACGTAACAAAATGTGGAAAAAGTGAAGGCGTCTGAACACTTTCCGAATGCACTGTATATATAACATTCTATTGGTTACAAGAATTTTGTATAATAATTAAAATTGAAAAACACTAAGTTTTGAATCTAGCGTCATTTTGTGTATCAGTTCATAAACCATGTGCCTTGGTATCGGTACATCAAAAATCTCTTCCCAACTATTTTGCAATCTACAGTCTTTCGCACAGCTGTACGGTCTTTGGTCCTTAAATGAAACTGGTATACTTTTTTATTCATCACTATTTCTATAGCCAATTTTGATCTTCAATGCCGACAGACAAGTTCCTTACTTTCTCCCCCTTCCACTTCCCTCTTCCATTTTTGCGGTAATGCTGTAATTAGTTGGTTGTAATTTTGAGTAGAGCAGACATTTCCATATATTTTTGTTAGCTGCATGTGTGACATAACTCCACCAGTCCTATTTATGATATCATTTACAAAGATATGCTGTTATACTGTTTTTAAATTTGTTTTCCAAAAATATAGTTTTTTTATATTTGAGTTTAACCATAATATTTGTTGTAATATTTGTTCTGTCTTTTCCGGTGGATTAAACTGAAATTGCAACCAATCTTCTATGACTAGTTTTTAAAAAATAGCAATATTCTGGAGATAATTTCATTTTCAAATAACCGAAAGTTAGAGGTTGTAATCTGAATAAAGGGAAAAAGGCCGAGACATTCTTACTAATCTGCTATAAAACCAGTTCGGATTTAAGTATAACTTTTGTATGACTGAAGCCTTTAGTGAGAGGTCTAATGCTTTAATATTTAATAATTTCTTATTAGGACCATTTAATTTTGTCTGGCTTGCTGTTCCAACTAAAATGGAATATTTTTTGCTCATATAATTTAAAAAACAATATGTTAGGTGTAGGCAAGGCCATAAGCAAATAGGTAAACTGGGATATGACTAAAGAGTTAATCAGGGGGATTTTTCCACAAATAGACAGGTATTTTCCTTTCCACGGTAGCAAGATCTTATCTATTTTTGCTAACTTTCTATTAAAATGTATTGTAGTGACATCATTTATTTATTTCGGGATATGAATACCGAGTATGTCCACTTTACCATCAGACCATTTTATTGGTAAACTACATGGTAATGTAAAAGTGTTTGTGATCCAATACGTAATATAGTACACATCATAATTTGGTTGTAATCCAGAGAGGTTAGAAACATTATCTAGATCCTCTATGAGGCTGTGGAGGGATCCAAATTGTGGATATAAATTAAAACATGAATCATCAGTGTACAATGACACCTTTGTTTTTAAGCCCTGGATTTCTAGGCCCTTGATATTATTGTTGGATCAGATTTTAATAAGTAACATTTCGATGGCCATAATAAATAGATATGCCAATAGTGGACAACCTTGTTTTACTCCTCTTGACAGTTTAATACTTTCTGAGAAGTAGCCATCATTTACTATTTTACACCTAGGGTTACTATACATAACTTTACCCAATTGTATAAGAGATTCTCCAAAATTGAAATATTCCAGGCCTTTATATATAAATTCCAATCGTACTTTATCAAAAGCCTTTTCAAAGTCAGCTATGAATACCAGGCCTGGTTTCCCAGATTATTCATAGTGTTCTATTGTTTCCAATACTTGTCTTATATTATCTCCAATGTATCGTCCATGTAAAAAACCTGTCTGATTAGGATGAATAATATCATTTTACATTTACATTTAAGTCATTTAGCAGACGCTCTTATCCAGAGCGACTTACAGTTAGTGCATACATTATTTTTTTATTTTTTTTATACCCCCCGTGGGAATCGAACCCACAACCCTGGCGTTGCAAACGCCATGCTCTACAAACTGAGCTACATCCCCTGCCGGCCATTCCCTCCCCTACCCTAGACGACGCTGGGCCAATTGTGCGCCGCCCCATGGGTCTCCCGGTCGCGGCCGGCTACGACAGAGCCTGGATTCGAACCAGGATCTCTAGTGGCACAGCTAGGACTGCGATGCTGTGCCTTAGACCACTGCGCCAATACTTTTTAAATTCTATGCGCTATGCATTTTGCTAGAATTTTTGCATCACAACACTGAAATGTAAGGGGCCTCCAATTTTTTCAATGGACTGGATCTTTATATTTACCACTTGGGTCCTGTTTCAGTAATAATTTTCCAACAGTCTTGAGGGAGTTCCCACATATGCTGAGCACTTGTTTGCTGCTTTTCCTTCACTCTGCAGTCCAACTCATCCCAAACCATCTCAATTGGGTTGAGGTCAGGTGATTGTGGAGGCCAGGTCATCTGATGCAGCACTCCATCACTCTCCTTGGTCAAATAGCCCTTCCACAGCCTGGAGGTGTGTTTTGGGTCATTGTCCTGTTGAAAAAAAAATTATAGTCCCACTAAGCGCAAACCAGATGGGATGGCGTATCGCTGCAGAAATTTCACAAATTAACTTTTAACAAGGCACACCTGTTAATTGAAATGCATTCCAGGTGACTACCTCATGAAGCTGGTTGAGAGAATGCCAAGAGTGTGCAAAGCTGTCATCAAGGCAAAGGGTGGCTACTTTGAAGAATCTCAAATATAAAATATTTTTTGATTTGTTTAACACTTTCTTGATTACTACATGATTCCATATGTTTTATTTCATAGTTTTGATGTGTTCACTATTATTCTACAATGTAGAAAATAGTAAAAATAAAGAAAAAACTTGGAATGAGTAGGTGTGTCCAAACTTTTGACTGGTACACTACATGCCAATTATTTGATTGTCCGACCGCATTCTGTCCCCTATCAACACTTTGTTAAACTTTTGGTGGCAGCGAGAATGACATAAGAAAGTAGTCAAGATGACTAGCTTGATTGAGCCTCCGCCATGTATTGTATATCTCACTAGGTCAGGATATTTAAGCCTCCATATATCCACTAGTGCCAATATATCCATGACATTCGTCATTTCCTTAAGTGCATAAGGGTGATAATTTTTAGTCCGATTTCCTTTACGGCCCATTGAGGTATTTAAAACCATATTATAATCTCCCACCATAATAATAGAGTCTTGTATTGCTTGTAGGCTTGATCAATTATTATATTTATTTTCAAAGAAGCGTGGATCATCATTATTTGTACAGTATAGATTAATGAGCAAAATTTGGTTATGGTCAAATAACATATTTAAAAGAATCCATCTACCTTGCGGATCTGTTTGAACAATTTGCACATTCGGATCAAAATTATTGCTAATTAATATCATCACCCCTTTTATGTTGCCTGACTACAATATTTTATCTTGATATGTTAATAAATACATGCTGTGTTAGTTTTGGCATGTTTACCTGCCTACAATGCCCACTGTAGTGTGCGTAGATCGCAAGCCCATAGTAAGTCAATAGGGCTAACCAGATAGCCATGAAGAATTGTTAGCTAGCTAGCTACCCACGAAGAACTGACATCTACCTTGCATAACATTAGTTTTAGATTATTTTTGCCTGGCTAGCTAGATTATTACGATTCACATGTAGCTAGCTATGAAGTAAAACATTTGCTTTGTGTATATCTCTATTGTTGCCATTGTCCTGGCTGGAAGAAGGTTCAGTGAATATGGAGGTGAAGCGTGAGGTAATACAGTAGGGGGAGTGCGAGTGCTTCTTTCGTCCTCACAAGAACATACTCAAGAGTAGTAGTAGATTACAGTGACTGTTTCCCAACTGGCACCCTATTCCTTTATAGGGCACTACTTTTGACCAGGGCCCATAGGTAGGAGTGCCATTTGGGATGCACAGGTGATGTTACCTAAGCTCAGCCCAGCTCTTTATTATGCAGTGATAGGCCTACTGTTCATATTAACACAATTATTATTAACAAGTTAATAATAATATTATATTAAAACTCTCATGAAAAAACTATTTAGTAAACTGAAATAAAATAATTAATAAACATGTTTGAAAAACGAAAACTATACTGAAACTATTATCTTTGACTCCAAAACTAACTCAAATAAAATAATTACTGTATGTTCAGTTGTATACATTATTTCTAACAATTTTGGGCAAAACATTTAATGGGGTTTAAAAACATTTAATGGGGTTTAAAAACATT
Source organism: Coregonus lavaretus (assembly GCF_964263955.1). Taxonomy (NCBI): domain Eukaryota; kingdom Metazoa; phylum Chordata; class Actinopteri; order Salmoniformes; family Salmonidae; genus Coregonus; species Coregonus lavaretus. The sequence continues at coordinate 32,357,710 of NC_140021.1, forward strand.
TAATGGGGTTTAAAAACATTTAATGGGGTTTAAAAAATAATCATTCTAATGGGGTTTTCAAGCTTCTGAATCTGGCAGGTCACATTGAGATTTACTTGTAATTTAAAATGTAGATTCAGTGAGATGACATTGCTACGAGCAGCACCTCAGATATTGGTCTCGCTCCCCTGCTCAGACGTAGCATGCATCAACCAATGGTTGCGTACCAATTAATCTACTATGTAGTCGGGCACCAGATTGCTGTAACATGTCATTCATGTTCCTCTGCTCAGACGTTGCTGGCGCATGCCAGATCTTACAATGCCTAGATAGGTATTATATGTATCAACTAACCGCGATACTTCGGCGCTATGGATTGAATCCAGCCCTAAGTTTGTTTGTTTATTTGTGTGTGTGTGTGTGTGTGTGTGTGTGTGTGTGTATGTGTGTGTGTGTGTGTGTGTGTGTGTGTGTGTGTGTGTGTGTGTGTGTGTGTGTGTGTGTGTGTGTGTGTGTGTGTGTGTGTGTGTGTGTGTGTGTGTGTGTGTGTGTGTGTGTGCGTGCGTGCGTGCGTGCGTGCGTGCGTGCGTGCGTGCGTGCGTGCGTGTGTGTGGAGTGCCGGGTGGTCTCGGAGGAGAACCGTTGACTTTCTTAGAAAAGTGAACCCATCTCTCTAGAGAACCAGATGAGCAATGTGTTAGGAGGCTGTGGTTTACGGATAGAGAACACTGTTGTTTTCTGTTGAGTTTTCACTGAAATGAAGAAGATACACATTAAAGACAAATAACTGACAGTTAGTTATTCCTCTTCAGTTTAGCACATGTTATTATGGTAGATATCACACTGTCAGCGTCAGACATTGGAAAATAAAGTAAACATTGGAACCAGATAAACTGATAAACACCGCATGAAATGCAGAGGAGTTCCTACAAGTCATAGTATCAATTTGAAATGTGAGTCAGAAATGGAAAGTACTTTCATTCTCAAAATTCTAATTGCCTGAGTTTCCTGAGAGACCCATGTGAAACGGTCGTAGCGTTGTTTAGTGTAGTAAGGGAGGGGATTAGTGGACCCTGTCGGCCTACCTAGAAGCATGACTGTTAATTAACCTGTTATTGGTTATTAAGGAGGCTGGTGAGGGCCCAAATCAACACTTTATTGATTAGTCACACCAGAAACACCATCTCGTAACTCTTGTTTCTCGATTTGACAACCTTGACAGGACACAGTTACAGCTCCTTCTCAAACACTCATTTGTGTCAGAGGATGCGTCACAAATTGCACCCTATTCCCTAGATAGTGCACAACTTCTGACCAGAGCCATATGGGCCCTGGTCAAAAGTAGTGCACTATATAGGGAACAGGGTGTCATTTGTGATTCACCCAGAGATGGAAAAGATGTTATACACCCTCAGAGCTCACACTGTACCAGCTCTTGTGAAAGTGGGCAGCAGACAGTTGCAGCTTGTGGTTTACCAGGGTCTTCTTGTATCACTATGTTGGCCCACATCTCAGATCTGAGAATAGACTGTACTAAAGACAAAGTGGGTGTCCGTGTTGACAGTATTCTAAGAAGAGATGGTGGACTGTTACGCACACCAGAGGAAATTCTGAGTATTAGAGACCTTCACCCTCAAGGTCGGCATTGCCAACAGGTACCCTGTTATACTGTAACTACAGTACAATACATTTACTATAATTACCTGTCCTGATTCAATACCAAAGTGATCAAACCCACTGAAGCCATTTAGGACCAGGATGAGCCATCACCATACATGGCATGATATACACTCTGTGTGTACCATAAAACATTCTCTATCATCTAGTTCCCAGGTCAAACTGTCATCCATCCATCTCGAGACGTCATGCATGATCAGCAAATCTGACAGAAATGTGTTGTTTCAAAATACCCCTAGATTGACCTCTGTCTGCCCTTTCACTGGCTGTAAGTGAAGCCATATCAGTCACCCTTAAATATGGCCCACCACAACAACTGTATATCGATCCTTTCTCAGAGAGCTGTGACAATGCAAGCCATATGGTGACACACTCCTAAACCCACAATGAGTGATAGGGGTCATGTGAAAGTGATGTACAAGGCTGTGGGGTGTGACCAACATCATAATTCACTATACCTCTGGGGAGCCCTCATCCAAAGGGAAGCCATGATGACTTGTCCGTCTCCCTGTGTGTCTGCCACTGTAAGTATGTTCTGTTCCCTTAGCTTAGCGGGAGGCCCTGAAGGTCATCATCTCCTCTGTTATTTTCTGTTCTCTAGCCCATCTGCTTGAGGTGAGGTGAGGTGGGGAATCAATAATTGGGAGCAGAGTACCCTAAAAACACCAGGGAATTACATGGTACTGTACAGGCTAACCATAATCGCAATTACAAGAAATTAGCATTTTGTAATGTAACATCTTGTCAATTACAATTATTGTCGAATTGTTGAAGATTTGCGGCATATTGGTCATGAATGATGCACAACCAAACCAAAAAACAACAGTAATAGACCATTAGATCTCGATCAGACTATTTTCCCACTGAGAAGGGGAGCTTTCATGCGGATATCACAGTGTTCCTTTCTACTGTAGCTCCATGGGAGCCTCGTGATAACTGATGAGAGAAGAGCGGAGAGCGGAGAGGTACTGCATTGTGTGTCACAGTGGGAGAGGGGCCGGCGAAGAGGAAGGTTGCCACAACACGCTGGGAGGTTGTCAGGGTGACGGAGTGCCATTCGAAGGGAGATGGTTCCACGCCCAACGAGCGCGTTATACATTTTGCATCTGAACTGAACTGTGGTGCTTTGATACAGTTGTATTCCATTTTCACTACCCAATCCTAGACTTTCTGTCTCCTTTTGATTTCCTCCTTCCCTCAAGGACATCCATAGGATGTAAGACCCCACCCAACACCAACCTGCTCTCCCTCTCTCTCCCTCCCTCTCTCTCCCTCCCTCTCTCTCCCTTTCCTTGCCCCTTACTTCTCCTCCCTCCCCGTCTCTGCAAGTGCAGTGATGCTGCAGAGCTGAGGGACACACCCATCAACATGCTCTCTCTCTCTCTCTCTCTGACCCTGAATGTTTCTCTAACATACTGCAGATAATACCGCAGTGCCCACCCAAGGACTAGCCCACTCTCTCTCTCTCTCTCTCTGGCAATGTCATATAAAAGAGAAGACAGTTCGGAAGAATTTCAGAGTGTTTCTACTGTTAGGGTCTTCACATTGTTTATGGGAGAATGAGAGGAAACAAGTGAATGTAGAGGGAGGATGCCAAAAGAAGTGAGCAATGTCACTAGAATGCCCTCTACAAGGAGAGGGAGGTATACTGATCATTCTCCCAGTGTTTTTAGAATTACCCATTAGGAGGAGAGGGCTATAAAAGAGGAAAGCCAATGAGTCAAACACGGTGACACATTCTGTGAATGAATGGGCGGACATGGAACTTGATCGATATCCCGTTAATATTTACAAGGAGAGAAATCGAGAGCTTGGGACTACAAGGTTCTATCTGTAAAAATATGATTCTGAGATAATTGGCTTTAAAGTTCCGAACCCTCATTGGTTTGAATGGTGTCAGCAATTTTTATATTGTATTCCTTTGAACTTAACAACATAAATTGGGGGTATTTAGAGTACTATATAGGTAGAGAACATTAAACAGAACAAGGCTATGTCAATAACTACATTTTGACAAAAATGCAGAGAGAACCTTGTAGTCCCAAGCTCTCGAAGTGTTTCATTAAGAACAAAAAGAGCGCACTAAATTGGAAATGGAAATGTTGACCTACGTGCCATGAAAGGGAAGTCCAATTTTAACGTTGAAGAATCGAACATGATATGAAACCGTTTGTTTATGGCCTCAAATCACTACTCTCTCTCTCTCTCTCTCTCTCTGACCCTGAATGTTTCTCTAACATACTGCAGATAGTACCGCAGTGCCCACCCAAGGACTAGCCCACTCTCTCTCTCTCTCTCTGTCAATGTCATATAAAAGAAAAAGACAGTTTGGAAGAATTTCAGAGTGTTTCTACTGTTAGCGTCTTCACATTGTTTATGGGAGAATGAGAGGAAACAAATGAATGTAGAGGGAGGATCCAAAAAGAAGTGAGCAATGTCACTGGAATGCCCTCTACAAGGAGAGGGAAGTATACCACAGATGTTCCATTATTTTGACCAGGCTCTCCATTGGCCACTCTAATAATGAAAATAAATGTCTTAAAAAATGGAAGGCAGTCGGGAGGAGGTAAGATCAGGTGGGACCATTCTAGTCAATGTGAGAGCAGATACACGTGCGAATAACCACAATGGTTATCTGGGATCCTTGGGACATGGTTACACATTCTGTGAATGAATAGGTGGACATGGAATTTGTTTGATATCCTGTTAATATTTTCAAGGAGAGAAGTCGAGAGCTTGGGACTACAAGGTTCTATCTGCAAAAAGAGGATTCTGAGATAATTGGCTTGAAAGTTTAATGGTCAGCAATTTTATCTTGTATTCTTTTGAACTTAACATGAACTTGGCATATTTATTGTACTATATAGGTAGAGAACATTATGTCATTAATTCAAATTTTGACAAAGAGCAAAAAGAGCACACAAAATTAAACCTGTCAATGTTGAAAGGGAAGTAACATTTTAACGTTCAAGAATCAAACATGATATTAAACCATTTGTTCTGGCCTCAAATCACTACTTCGCTGATGTTTTCCCATCTGTGTCCTTCAAAAAATACATGAAGAAATCAAATTTATGGCAAATATATAAAATTGACCCTTTATCTTGGAGCCAGATTCAATAAAACCTGCATTAGCAATGTTTATGCAGCATCTTTCTTTAGACAACTACACCTTGCACCCACACATATTTTTCTGAACTGGAAGCGCTTACCTGCTGTGATAATGTCACACACCTTTGCTATGTCTTATTCATCAAGTGTCTCAAAGTATGACTGCTGATCCAGGATCAGGTCCCCCCTGTCCATGTAATCATATTCATTGTGATCTAAAAGGCAAAAACTGATCCTAAATCAGCACTCCTACTCTTAGTTACCAAGAATAGCAATGACCAAACGCTGCAGATCCCGAGGACCAGAGTTGCCCACCCATGCCTTATACTGAAGAAATGGTGACCTCTTCTGGCCCTGCCTCCCATGTGTGGTGTGTAGATAGACTAACTGGTGGGGGATAATATAATTTAGCTTTGACTGATTGATCGGTTGTTGCCCTAGCAGTTTATTGCAGTTCCATTAAACTGGAACCTCCATACACAAATTAATGTTATTCTTTTCAGCAAGTCTGTTTGGTGAGTCAAACATCCCGTAACGTACACTACATTACCAAAAGTATGTGGACACCTGCTCGTCGAACATCTCATTCCAGAATCATGGGCATTAATATGGAGTTGATCACCACTTTGCTGCTATAACAGCCTCCACTCTTCTGGGAAGGCTTTCCACTAGATGTTGGAACATTGCTGCGGGGACTTGCTTCTATTCAGCCACAAGAGCATTAGTGAGGTCGGGCACTGATGTTGGGCGATTAGACCTGGCTCGCAGTCGGCATTCCAATTCATCCCAAAGGTGTTCGATGGGGTTGAGGTCAGGGCTCTGTGCAGGCCAGTCAAGTTCTTCCACACCGGTCTCGACAAACCATTTCTGTATTGACCTCGCTTTGTACACGGGGGTATTATCATGCTGAAACAGGAAAGGGCCTTCCCCAAACTGTTGCCACAAAGTTGGAAGCACAGAATTGTCTAGAATGTCATTGTATGCTGTGGCGTTAAGATTTCCCTTCACTGGAACTAAGGGGCCTAGCCCGAACCATGAAAAACAGCCCCAGACCGTTATTCCTTCTCCACCAAACTTTACAGTTGGCACTATGCATTGGGGCAGGTAGCGTTCTCCTGGCATCCACCAAACCCAGATTCGTCCATCGGACTGCCACATGGTGAAGCGTGATTCATCACGCCAGAGAACGCGTTTCCACTACTCCGACACTTGGCATTGCGCATGGTGATCTTAGGCTTGTGTGCGGCTGCTCGGCCATGGAAACCCATTTCATGAAGCTCCCGACGAACAGTTATTGTGCTGACGTTGCTTCCAGAGGCAGTTTGAAACTCGGTAGTGAGTGTTGCAACCGAGGACAGATGATTTTTCAGCACTTGGCGGTCCCGTTCTGTGAGCTTGTGTGGCCTACCACTTCGCGGCTGAGCCGTTATTGCTCCTAGACGTTTCCACTTCACAATAACAGCACTTACAGTGGGGCAGCACTAGCAGGGCAGAAATGTGACGATCTGACTTGTTGAAAAGGTGGCATCCTATGACAGTGCCACGTTTAAAGTCACTGAGCTCTTCAGTAAGGCCATTCTACTGCCAATTTTTGTCTATGGCGATTGCATCACTGTGTGCTTGAATTTATACACCCGTCAGCAATGGGTGTGGCTGAAATAGCCAAATCCACTAATTTGAAGGGGTGTCCACATACTTTTGTATATATAGCGTATTTTATTGTCTAGAAATTCTTTTTCTTGCACTAGCTAAGTTTGACTACATGGTGTTTTCTAGAAAAGATGCAGGTAAGCACAGAGTCATTTGTAGAAAACAGGAGTTCTCTGTTTATTTTTTCCAGCGGCAACATACTGTCAACAACAGTACAGACTCCCAACTTTAAATTGATTTGCACACATCACAGTTTGAAATGTTCAAATGAAAAATACAACACAACTATGAAAAATGGCATACACTCAAAACCTATAAAAAATATAAAACATTAACAGTACTATCTTTTTAATCATCTTAATTCCGACAAGTACCATTCAGAGAACAAAACATTAAACACACAACTGAGCAGACAAATTAAACTTGAACCATTCTTTTTTTAAATAGAAGAAATACATCATTTCGTCATGCAGAAGATGTAATATTAAATAATAAATGAAACAAAAATAATATATATTTCTCTATACATCTCTCTTTTTAAAATGTTCAAGTCAAAGCACTCCCATCCCTTACACAGGGAAAAACAAAAGCATTTTTTTAAAACAACAGAGAATCCACAATGCTTTCACAGCTGCCATCTTGTTGTATGGCCTTTATCGAAAACATTTAAATCTCAGCAACATATTTCTTGGCACATAAAATACGTGCATAATGGCAGTAGCATTTTGCATTATAAAAAGTGCAGCTCTTTCTCCATTTAAAATAAAACAAAACATTCTGTGCACCGACGTCATGGGGAGAGAGCGTCGATGTCTCCCGAAACCGGGCGTGAGGCGAGCGGTTGTACCAGAGTTTCAGTCCTACTGCAGCATGCTCTTGATGGTCTTGTTGGTCGATTCGTCATTCAAATGCTTGGTTGTGTACCTGCGAGGGACAGATGAACAGACAGACCAGACAGAGCGATCAGTGCCAGGATCTGTGAACGTAACACGACTGCTCTCGCAGAGAGTGTGAGAAAGCCTTGATGACAGATTCACAGCTCTGAACTTTGATTTCCAGTCTGGCGTTCTCCCCACAGAGACGGAACGAAAGAGAAATGAAGGCTGGAGGCTTTGACTCAGGAGTGACCTCACGTGACTGGAAGAGAGTGACTGAGCGTGCCCAAAGGACCTGATGATGTGATGTGCAGATGTGAGCGCGGTTGCCACGAAAATGGCTGTGTCAGCTGCGAACAGCTGCGAGAGCGCGAGCCACTTAGATTTAAGAAGAGAGCAGGGGGCCGGGGCTCAAAGAAATGTAATCCTCTCTGATCTTCAATAATCTAAAACTGTGGGATTCCAGATTTAACACAAACACTAAACAACACATATCGATTTTAGTCCCTCTTAACTTGTTAAAAAAAAAGAATAATTAAGGAAATGTGGCCAAATATGGCTGTATTTTATTTCACAGTAAGTATGATACTGTCTGTTAAAGTAAGTGTGAGAGGAAAAAAGTTGCAACAGTATTCAGTAAAACATCTTCTCTGTTAAAGAAAAGCATTGTTCAGCTACAGACAGGGTGGGCCTTACCTGAGAGCGTTTAAAAGACCTTCTACACTGTTGGGCGGTTGATCTCGGAGGACCTTGATGCACCCTTTCATCTGTGAAGCAGAAAACACCATGTTGAGATAAATCAGTTTTGTGTGTGTGTGTGTGCGTGTGTGTGGCCAATCCTCTGGGACTGGGAGCCTTGATGACATAGCTCCACCCTGCACTCACATCAATTTTGGAAGACTTGGAAAAGGCTCCGACAGGATGCACATAGTCGTACAGGATGATGACGCCAACCATGACACGCAGGCAGAACGAGACCGTCTCCTCACTGGTGAAGCGGCTACGGTACTCCCTGGAAACATAGAAAGGCACTGAGATTGCTGATCAAGGATCATGTTTCCCCTGTCCATATAATAAGGTGTCCAATCAAAAATGCCTCTTTTGACCAATGGGTAAAATAATATGTTAATATTTTATAGATACTCCTCTAAGAAAACCAATGGTCCAAACCTCATGTCTCGATCATAATCCGTTCAAAGATATTTAAGTTTTTACCCTTGTAGGATGGCCAAAATTAGGGTGACTAAATCAATGGAGGCCAGAAATAAAAAGGGGTCAACAATCAGGAAAATCATTATGTCAGCTAGACTGGATGCTGTGCGAGAATTAAGGCTAACTGAGGACATAAAACAATATAAAGGTAAGATAGATATTGATTTTGAGACATGACTTGTAGTAGTTTCATATTTTAGTATATGCTTTCATATTAATGCGAAATTCCTGTTATTTTTTTGAAGATTTCTCACAAAAACAAGCATATCTCTGTGAAATGTCAACAGAGCACTGAGCTCACAACATGTAAAATACTAAAAAGTTGCTGCTCAGCGCTCTTTGCTTATTATCGGATGTATTAGGTTATGAAATCCGACTTTTTAGATATAATGTTAATGATATGTTAGAGAAAGCCACCACTGAACAATTCAGAACATGAAGAATCATATATCTAAGTAAAATGTATTTTCTAACATAAAGAAGTGACATTTCATCACCAAAGTGCATTTTTCACCCACTCTGTGTAGAGTGGGTGGACACCCTACACCAGGGTTCCCCAACTGGTGGGGGATTTTATTTGGCCCCCCAAGTAATTTTTTTTCTTCTTTTTGTTAACATAAAATATTGTAAAAACATCAGCAAATCAGCTCGAAGCAGGGGTTGGAACCGGTTCAGGGAACAGAACAGAAAACCGAAAAGAACAAACAATTTTGAGGAACAGACTCACAACCAGGAACAAAAGTGATCTGTACTGTCCCAGAACAGAGACGTTATTTTAAAAGCATGGGAACCGGTTAATCATGTTATTTTATGTTCCAGAACAGTATAGATCACTTTACACGCATAATAGAGAGATATGTGATCGTATACAAATGTAAGCAAGGTTTGAAATGATAATATTTTTGTTAAATATTATATCTGTTTAGGGCTTCTTGCGGCCCATTTGCAGTCTACAAATTCTTTGTAATTATGTTCCGGTCTCCTGACTATCCGCTCAATAAAAAAATCAGCCCGCGGCTGAGTCTAGTTGATGATCGCTGCCCTACACCATTTTCCTTATGATCTTAAAGGCAATACTGATCATAGATCAGCACTCCTACTCTGAGACCAGATCCACGATTTCTGCAGACATTGACATTGTCTTGATTTAGTGAGGAAGTGGATGGGATCACTTACGGCGTTTCCAACATGACTTTGCACACGCTCGCCATCGTGCTTAAGCAGTCTGTCGTGTTCTCGATGGGCAAGTTCTTATTCTAGGCCAACAGAAAGAGACGGGATGTTTTTTACTACAGTAAACCACATTGTTGCATTGGTCACTTCAATTACTGATGGGCAATGTGTCAGATATCAAGTTTGCCAAGTAAGGAAGCTGTGAAACCACTTTCGATGGCCTCTTACCTCTGAGACAAACTTTGTCGTGCCATCGCTTAACGTCTTCAACACGGGCGTGGCGTCGGCGTAGAACAGAGATATCCGATTGGCCAGCTCGTTGTTGACTTCATTCTCCCCCTCTGCCTGAAAAACCAAGGAACTTCATCAATGTTGTCGCTTTACAAACACTGAATATTTTGGAGAAAGTAGATGCTGGTAGAGAAACACTCTATATTCAGTAACGGCAAGGAGACCATTTTTCTGCCTTAAAGACTGAGCCTTTTTTCTCTAATGCGGAATAATATGAATAATCCTCTGGGATGTGAAGACGTGTCACATAAAACAATTATCACATTTGAATAAGAACTAATGTATTTTCCACCAGAACAGATAACGGTCGTGATTCCAGTAGTCAGTGCCTGAACACTGAGAATGAAGTAATGCTCCTCTGTCCTGCTGGGGTGGAGAGTTTTCAGTGCCTGGCTATAGATGGTCTGTGTCCCAAATGTGCCTGGCTATAGATGGGATGCGTCCCAAATGGCACCCTATTCCCTACATAGTGCACTACTTTTGACCAGATCCAGATCCCTGTGGGCCCTGATCAAAAGTAGTGCACTTTATAGGAAATAGGGTGTGTCATTTGAGACGCAGAGACGGGCTCTAGCAGTGACAGATCTGACCATCTGGGGCCATTTTCCTAATGGCATATTCACGTAGGGGGGATAAAGCTACAGCTACATATACTGAACAAAAATATAAATGCAACATGCAACAGTCAACTGAAATAAACTCATTAGGCCCTAATCTATGGATTTCACATGAATGGGCAGGGGCGCAGCCATGGGTGGGCCTGGGATGGCATAAGCCCACCCACTTGGGAGCCAGGCCCACCCACTGGGGAGCCAGGCCCAGCCAATCAGAAGGAGTTTTTCTCCACAAAAGGGCTTTATTACAGACAGAAATACATCTCAGTTTCATCAGCAGTCGAGATGTGGAGGTCCTGGGCTGGCGTGGTTACACGTGGTCTGCGGTTGTGAGGCTGGTTGGACGTACTGCCAAATTCTCTAAAACAACGTTGGAGGCAACAGCTCTGGTGGACATTCCTGCAGTCAGCATGACAATTGCACACTCCCTCAATTTAAGACATCTGTCATTGTGTTGTGTGACAAAACTGCACATTTTAGAGTGGCTTTTTATTGTCCCCAGCACAAGGTGCACCTGTGTAATGATCATGCTGTTTAATCAGCTTCTTGATATGCCACACCTGTCAGGTGGATGGATTATCTTGGCAAAGGAGAAATGCTCACTAACAGGGATGTAAACAAATGTGTGCACAAAATTTGAGAGAAATAAGCTTTTTGTGCATATGGAACATTTCTGGGATCTTTTATTTCAGCGCATGAAACATGGGACCAACACTTTACATGTTGCATTTCTATTTTTGTTCAGTATAGATAAAAATCCAGACGAGATGAACACGGGCAGATTCCGTTCACTTTATTCACTAAAGTAAAAAATTCAGACCTTTCTCAGATGTCCTTGGTGCCATTGAAAAAGGTACACCGGCTGTCATTTTGAAGCATGGCTGTGTGGAGATAGGAGGCTGAATTGTCCTTTAAACGCCTGCCATGCTATCGCAAGAATACATCTCATCTGAATAATACCGCCCCCTGTGCTCCAGTGAGCGCCTCAAACCCCCTTTGAGTCCCCAGTGGCTCAAGTAAACTATTTTCAGACGAGTTGCATACGCCCAAAGGCTGACATATTGTGCATTTTTTGACGGACAATCATCTTCGTCCATCTGTCAGTGCAGCGGATGACTGCCATTGAAAAACCATTGACTTAATCCGTAATTTTCGGACGCAAAATGTCTGTGGCTGTAGCCTCAGGGGGAAAGGACCATCAGCCCCTCAGATTAAAGAGGTCAGTAGTCAGCTCACCGGTGTATTGTTGATCCGCATGCGGCTCAACGTTCTCCTGTAGTAGCTGAAGTCATTCTGGATGGCAGGATTAGTCATCTGCAACACATGGATTAACATGTACATTACAAACAGAAAACTCTCAGGACTTGGCACGTTCTGTGTGTTCTTGTGTGTGTGCATGCATATGGCTGTGTGCGTGTGTGTGTGTGTGTGTGTGTGTGTGTGTGTGTGTGTGTGTGTGTGTGCGTGTGTGTGTGTGTGTGCATGCATATGGCTGTGTGCGTTCGTGTGTGTGTCTGCAACACACAGCATGCGGCAGCAGACATCCAGCTCTCTGAAATACTCCATCATCATGACAGGATGTTTTAGCATACAAGGCAGATACATTGCTGGGGGCGGAGATAGAATGAAAAAAAGACATCGATAAGATTTAATCTTCTATTTATTTATATCCATATTTCCTCGCTTGTCCTTTATAATAGGATGCATTTATTTTCAACTGTCAATTCATGAAATACTTGTTAGTTCCCTTTAGCAGAGCTGCAGTGGCTCATTATGTTTGGCAGTGTGACAGAAGCGTCAACAACACTAAGGATGATGAGGGGCTACTAGTGGTCAGAGGTCACAGGTCAGGACATGTGGTGACACTCTCTGATTTAGGGGGGAGGGAAGGGGTAGCTAGCACCCCCATGTGATTAGCTATAGAACATCGGTGAAGTTCTGTGATTTGGCAACACAACCTCAAAGCTTACTTTGCAGAGTAAGCACACTCCATCTTAAATCTCTAGAGGCAATCGATGCGAACAAAGAAGCGCGGCTTCCCTGCTTCCTTCCGCAAAGAGGATCATTAGACCTTGCCTTGAGCGGAGCTTACCTTCAATAAGCCACTGGCCAATCAGTGGGCCCCGTCCGGCACATTAACCTCCTGCTCCTCCAATGTCCTGAGACGCCTCCCCAATTACCCCTAGCGACACGCTATTAGCCCCTTCGTGTATTAACGCCTGGCCGGCACGAGCAGCTGGGTAATCCCACCACAATAGACTGGTACCCAGTCTGTGTCCACTTAGCTACAGCTAGACGGTCAGTGCTAGCGGCTAGTGCCAGGCCAGCCTATTTCACCAGTGAGTGGCTTTAAAAACACGGCAGGCGGGTGAATGGATGTTCTAACTAGGTTAATGCCCGTCGTCGGCGTATGGGGAGTGAAAAATGTATGAATGGTGTCTGGCATGACACCTTGAACCCCCCTACTTTCACGCTTTTAGTGCCCATGCAGGGTATGGGGGTGCCGGGCAGGAGGGCTGGTTAATTGGTGCGTCGTGACGGAATGCCTGGGGGTGTCAGGGTGCTGGTTTGAGTAGGAGTGTGTGTGTGTGTGTGTACATTTCACTCTGACGCCTTGCGAGCCAGATGAGAGCTCATTTGATTGTTTCTGACGTCCGTATATATTAGGGACTCCCTGACTACTTGGCCAGGCGATTTATGGTAAGTGGAGGAGTTGTCTGTGACTCAGACAAAAAAGGCAATCTGTGGGTTTCTTACCCGGGATCAACTGTAAACCATGTCTCTGTGTGTTGAAGATGGGAGCCCTAGCCAAGCAATGCGTCCCAAATGGCACCCTATTCCCTTTATAGTGCATTACTTTTGACCAGAATCCTATTGGCCCTGGTCAAAAGTAGTGCACTACATAGGGCATATGGTGCCAGTTGGCATGCAAACAAAAAGCACCAGCCTACTACACTATCCTATTCGTCTTCCTGATCCACAACCTCATTGTTCATTCATTCCAGCCGCGTGTATACCAGTGGTATTCAAAGTCAGGGGGGAACTGCAGTTGGGTCAACCCCACATTTGTGGAAATTATTGCAAAAACAATTGCGGCCCCAGAAATGCTGGTGATAAAAAATAAGGATCCAAGTTGTATCATCTGTTAATTGGCTGAGGCTTAATGGTGTACAGCACTAACACCTAAATATAGGTATTAACACCTCGTCATGCCAACGAGAGTTAGCTCGCACGTTATCAGAAGGAATAGGTACACCATGTACATAATAACAACGTAACCATGCCAACAACAGCACCACACAAAGCTATAGCTTAGGATCACATCAAGGGTCGGATGAAATGAGAGAACGGTGGGGACTCTGGGCTAAATTGAGGAAATGGCGGCCAGGGATGTCACGGTACGTACTTTGAGCTCGTCGAAGCGCAGTGTGAAGTGTAGGATCTCGGCAAACTGCTTGGCCAGCGCCTGCTCGCGCTCCAGGTTCTGCGTGGGGTCGTTATATGTCTCGCTGGTCAGGGCTCCCAGTAGGCTGTGCAGCGCCGCCTCTGTAACACACGGACAAGGAGATGGTGTTAGAGACTGTTGTGTGCTGTGACTGATTAGCTAAATATCTGCCTAATAAACGTAATAATCATGAAGTACATCATGATATCAAATGCCAACTAGAATGTCCTGCCTCTGTAAGACAGGGACAAGGAGAGGGTGTCAGAGATGAGGAGGGAGGAAGAAAATATACAATTGTGGATTGTTTGTGAGTTGAATGATAAGCTCAATATCTGCCGAATAAACGGAACGATCGTAAAGTACATAATGTGTGCCAAATAGAATTGCCCTGATGGGGGTAGCTGTACAAAACAGGGACATGCGATTGAGTGGTGATGGTGCCCACTGCCGAGGGCCCTATGACAGTGTGGGGGTGGGGTGGGATGGGGAGGGGGGTCTAGGGAAGAGCTGTCTCTTAGGGTGGGGGAGGGAGATGGGAAAATCACCTAAACAGATGGAGATGAGACTAATTATCTCATTGTAATGAGATATGTGGGGGGTGCTCCATTCATCCAGGCTTACTGCCATTGTTTTGACAGTAGGTAAATACGAAGACTTTACATGGCTTTAAATGGGGAAAACCACACAGCTCTGTAGTCAAAAGCTAGGTAATGGAAAATATATCACTCCCCCACTAGTATCCTGGCCAGCTGTGCATTTCCCAACATTGACTTTCTATAAAGGCAGTGAGTGAGCTAATGCAGTAGATACCCAAATGCTTTTCTGTTTGCATTTCCATGTCTCAAGACAACGAAAGCACCAACATGCTCACCATAAATAAACAATGGCAAAACCATCCATGAGGGAAAATGTGGTTGCAGTCAGAAACTGAAGAAGCATTCACAGTCTAGACTCACTAAGACAACTAGATTTAATATAATGATATAACACGGATGACCCAAGCACACACAGACACACACACACACACACACAGTGTAATCTGGTTGCACAATAACACTAACTTCCACCTGGCTGCACATAATCGTGACTGAGTATCTATTTAAAACTATTACCACTTACAGTAGAACACAGGGACATAATACACACTGCTATAAACCAGACAAAAACAAATGAAGACCTTTAGCCATGATGCTCTCTTAAGATAGACACACAGATCCGCAGACAGAGGTTTTTCGGAGGCAGACTGCGAGCTGGCAGTGAGTAAATTGAGCACGTTGGCTATTCTGTAATGACCCCCATCTGCTTAGGACAACGTATTGCTTCTGCTGCAGCGAGGAGGATGAGGGCTGATTAAAAATGGCCTTAGTGATGCACTTTTTTTCTCCCTAGTCAAAACAGAAGTTGAGATGGGGCTGCTTTTAGGCCTCGTATCTGTCTAGAGTCTGGAAGGGGAGGAGGAGAATGGAGGGGGGAACGTCTGAGCCCATCAGGTCACGGCAGAGCAGGCGAGCGGAATGTGGGTACGTGGACTAGGCAGGCGCTGCTCAGCTCTGTTCACATTGGGAGAGGAGGGGATCAGGAGGGGATGGGTGGGAGGGTCAGAGGGTTGGCAGGTATTCACTCCAACCCTGCTGTCAATGGACTCCTGTCCTGAACACTTCTATTGGTGGAAGCTTAACATTTAATTAAGCTACATCTTGCATTACTTAAAGTGCTTAAACCCAAATGAGGAGTGACACAGTTACAATATTGTGGAAGGTGGTTTCTAATGGTCCTCTGTAGCTCAACTGGTAGAGCACGGCGCTTGAAACGCCAAGGTAGTGGGTTCGAGCCCCGGGACCACCCATACACAAAAATGTATGCATGCATGACTGTAAGTCGCTTTGGATAAAAGCGTCTGCTAAATGGCATATTAATTAATTAATTAATAATATTAATACTAATGTTCGGAAAAACATAAACACAGAGAGGTCTATAAGCCATCTCTCAGCCAGCAGCCATCCTCTCTGTCTGTCTGCAGCGGAGGCAGTCTGCGGAAAAGGTCGGCGAGCGTCTCGCATGTCAGGCAGGAGGCAGCTGAGGCGAAGGTGGCCCCCGGAGTCAGAGCAGTGGAGCGGACGGACGGATGCGTGGGCAGGAGGGGGATAGGGAGACGACCTACTTCATTATATAACACAGACACAGACCCACACAACACAGCCTTGGTGGGCTGGTGCCCACTGTGTTCATTGACTGACTGCAGTCTCAGCCAGCCGTCACTGGGATTAAGGGGTTAAGGTCAGCGAAGCGGTCAGGGACGGACTGCTGGTCACCGGTAAGCAGGCAGCACTAGGCTAGGCTAGCATCCCCCCTCTCTCTGTCTCCAAGGTAATAAGGAGTCCTCAGCTCTGGGTATCACATCTAGCTGGAGTGCAACGCAAGCAAGCGTCACGTTGATGATGGCTAGGAGTGTGTGCACTGTGCATGTTTGTGTGTGTGTGTGTGGTTATGCATGTACATTTCTGCAGCTCAGCAGCCGATATCGCTGATGTGATTGCGCATGCAGATGGTTAAGGTCATGAGAGGAGTGCGTGTATCTTACATATAACCACTAGAGAAGCTGTAGCTAGTGAACCCCTGGTAGAGGCGTGTATCTGACCTTTTACACAAAGCTCTGAAGGACACATCACTAGTCTCAGGCAGGTGTTGGTGTTGGTGTTGTTTTGTAGGGCTACATATCTGACACTAACCTGACGCTCAGGACAGGGGCTGTATGTATCAAGCATCTAGGAGATCTGATATAGGACCAGGTCGCCCTGTCCATGTCATCTTTATTAATTGTGATCTTAAAAGGCGAAACTGATCCTAAAAATCAGGCCCCAAGTACGTACCTAATCTCTGGGAGAACTGGTAGAACTTCTTGAGTTTCCCCACCAGGGGGACCACGGCCGTCCACGCTGCCTCCTGTAACGCATCGTCGCTGGGGTTCTGGATCGCCTGGGGGACAGGAAAGACAAGATGCTGAATAAAGTCTGAAGTTAGTTAGTATCTAGTTTAATCCCGAGTTAGTAGTTTATCTAGTTAGTAGTTTAATCACCTTCTGGGGCCGTATGTATCAAGCGTCTCAGAGTAGGACTGCTGATTTAGGATCAGTTTGGCCTTTTAGATCACAATGGCTACAATTACATGGACATGGGCAGGATCTGATCCTAGATCCTACTCTGAGACACCCTGATCTCCTGGCCCACTCCCTTGTATGAATGAAGGTTTGGTGATGCTTTTAGTATTTGACCTCTCTGATCTCTTCACCCGCTCCCTTGTATGCTTGCAGTTCGTCCAGGATTCCTCTAGCGTCCTTCAGCACCAGGTCCACCTTCTCCCACACCTCTCGTTCTGCGTCCGTGGGCTGGGCATCTAGTGGACACAGGAAGACAATCAAGTGGGTATTTCTATGTCTGGGAGGGAGTCTACAGATATAAGTGAAGAGGCTATAGGCTAGTAGGCCTAGGCTACATCTCCTTTCTAATTGTTACTCCAATCCAGAAATTCAATGTTGTGGAAGGTAGATTCTAATGTAATATTATGTTCGGAACATCCAATCCTACGGCAACAGCATGGCTAAGAGAAGAGCTGATGATGCAAATGGGAAATAGATTAGGTTCTGTAGCCTCTGGGGGTGAGGAGAGGTAAGACGGGGGACCACTAAAATAAGTATGATTGGAAGTTCAAGTGTGTAGATAGGGATTGTAATAAATAAGCCCTCCCCCCAAAAACATACTTTCAAAATCGAGGAAAAAATTGGGCTCCTGTTCCAGATCTGTGCAAGTCAGGACTTTCAGTAGGTTCCCCATGTTACGATACCTGTTGAGACAAAAGGAGAAAACACAACAATATTGTTTAACATGAGTGGAGGCAAGTACACAAAATACATGGGTTTGTTAGTAGTGGGAAGTAGTACGTGTTGTGGTATTGAGGGGCTAGTCAACCCTGGTTCCTCATATGTGCCCCCATGGGCACTTTGTGGTTTTCCTGTACCGAACCCTGGCCCACCAGATGTCCCCAAAAAGCCCACCTAAAATAGGGGACAATTTACGGGAATCACTCTGCCTCGGAGACCAAGTTCAACTGAGTGTGACTTCTCCGCTTTGCTCAATTCCCTGCAGATAAGCATTTACATTTAGCGTATACTAACAGCCGTTATAAGCAGTCTTAAATTAGCTTCTTTGTTATGTGACACATACCCTGTACAACAATTCAGATGTGAACCTAGCAGGGTTCAGAGTTCAGATCCTGACCAATGACTGTCCTCACAATACCAAATGACTTGATCTGATGATCATGATCTGATTCCCGGTGCAAAAGTGAGACGTTTAGGAACTTGTACTGTTTGTGAATGCCACGTGAACAAAAAACACTGCTTCAAACACAGTGAATTTCCATCTCTGGTTGTTTTCAACCAGTCAGATTTCCTGTAAGCGAGGCAGTTGATTCCCAGAAAAGGACGGCAGAGGGGTGTGTGGGGAGGAGAGATAATCTCACCTCAGATGTAGTAGTGTGAGAACAAAGCCCCCTATCCTTCCCTTGCCTCACCCAGCCCCTCTCGTTAGTGTCAATATAAGGCCCACAGATTCACCCAGTAGTACCTGGGAAAAAACGGTGAAACCAACCCCCAAACCGAGCAGAGGGAACCCCTGCTGTCGGCACTGTCGGTTAAGAGGCTCCCATGTTTTGTGTGTTTGTGCGTGCGTGTGTGTGTGTGTGCGCGTGTGTGTGTGCGCAGACGCACATACACACATATGCGTGCGCGCCCACACACCCACCCTATGGATGTTCCTAATACTGACAGGGCAGAGCTTATTCCAAAGCATGTCGTGAAAGTTCATTCCTAGCCAATGACTCAAATTGAGGACAGAATGGAGTATGGTACAGGACCACACATTCTGTACGCGCTACTGTACAACAGAGAACCTTCCAGTCCCGAGGTGCACTTAGACTGTCTGTCACAGCACTGAGTCATTCCCTAGAAAGCCACGTTGAGGAAATATAATAAATACGGAAAATACGGAACAGACAAGCATGTACAGTTCTGCAGAATTGGACAAACTGGAGCATTCACACTGCCCAGACTCAGGAGCTATAGAAGTCTATGATTGCCCCTACAGTATTTTGACTGGTCCTTTTATGACTGTAGTCTATTGGCGATATTTAAAAAGCATCTCAGTGTAGGAGTGCTGATCTAGGATCAGGCCCCCCCCCCAAAAAAAATAAACTGATCTTAGATCAGCACACCTACTCTTAGATGCTTTGTGAATACGGGTCTACGAGTGGTCCTACAGCATTATGACTACTCCTATAGGTAGTGTTACACCCATACCTCCTCCTCCGCCGTAGGCTGACAGAGAGCCACGCGCCAGGCAGCCAGTGGGATATCGGTCATTCTGACTCCCTGTCTGGAGTTGTGTGTTATGTAATCAGGAGTGACAGCCTGGCAAGACAACACCTTCTCTCCACAACTATAAAGCACAGAGGCCTGTTGGGTTTGTACTGTACTGAGAGACAAAGGTCAAATGGCATTGGATCAGGAAATGGCATTGGATCAGGAAATGGCATTGGATCAGGAAATGGCATTGGATCCGAGGTAGAGAGAAGATAAGAAAAACGTTATTGTCCCTGAAGGTACATTTTCTTGGACATTTAAGTGCTGTTGCTGGCTAGTAGTGACACTGAGCTAGACTGAAGACACCTTGTGACAGGTGGAGATGGCTGAGAGATTCAATCTTGGTGACAGGGTAAATACTCTGATTTCTGGTGGCAGGTTAAAACAAACTCAGTGGCTGAGTGAGTACTGGTAAACCTGAGTAAGCTGATTAAGGTTAAAGTCAAGGTAAAGCTTAGTGACAGAGTGAAGCTCAGTGACAAGTAGAAAATAATTTCCAGTGAATGAGTGCAGAAGCAAGGTAATTGACAAAGTGATGACTAGAGACAAGATAAAGCTATTGGCTAGTCACTACATTTTTCCTTCTTGTGGTTGAATAAGTCATGATGAATAAATACAAGTATTATCCTTTTAAACAAGTCTTGGTGTAATCATTTGAAGGAGGCATCGAGGACACATTGTCTTTGCCTGTACACTAGTACTCCCTGCAACTTTCATTAATGATCTCTCCCTCTCCCTGCACTCACTGACCCAGTTTCCATGTGACCCACTGCCCATCTGGGGCACACCCACCTGCCTCCTGCCACCTGCCTCCTGCCATGCCTGGCTCTTTCAGAACAGTCTCCACTAACATGACCTGAATGCAGCTGCTACACCCAGACACCTCACTGGCTACCTTCCTACTCCCTTATACTGGTGGTAGCCAGACAGGTAGCGGACAGACAGGAGAGATGACAGCGCTAGAAGGGAAAAGAAGGGCGGAATAGTTTCAAGTTTTATCAGTCGTATGTCCGGGATACACATGGTATACTTCGTCCAACGAAATGCTTACTTGAAGGTTACTTCTCGGCAATGCAACAACAATAAGAAATAGTAAAAAAATAATACAAACAAAGTAAATGACAGTAGAATATAATAAATATTTTAGCATAATATAATACAGGAATCCACAATTTATAGTATAATATTTACATGTGAATTGGGGAGTGGGAGGGATGGCAGGCAAGTGTATGAATTTAGTATTACAATAAGAGTCTGGTAGCAGCAGGTGTAATTTATACTAAGGTAGGGAGAATCAGAGCAGGTGGTCAGTCCAGTTCAAATGTTCAGCAATCTGATTGCTTGTAGATAGAAACTGTCTCTGAGCCTGTTGGTATCAGACCTCATGCACCTCAATGCTGAACTGTAGTCAATGAACAGCATTCTCACATAGGTGTTCCTCTTGTTCAGATGTGTTACGGCCGTGTGTATAGTGATGGAAATGGGATCTTCTGTGGATCTGTTGGAGCGGTAGGCAGATTGGAGTGGGTCCAGCGTGCCTGGTATGCTGGCCTTGATGTGGGTCATGACCAGCCTCTCCAAGCACCTCATGATGACCGAGGTGAGTGCAACAGGGCGATAGTCATTTGGGCATGTCACCTGGTTTTTCTTGGGCACTGGGACGATGGTGGTTTCCTTAAAGCAGGTGGGGACTACAGAGACCAGTTGAAGATCTCCGAAAAGACGCCCACCAGCTGGTCTGCTGGTATTCAATCTTTTGAGAGTTTTCCTCACGTCAGCCTCGGAGAGCGAAAGCACACGGTCGTCAGGAGCACCTCGTTGATTATCCTCATATGGAGGGGAAGGGGTGAAGTCACGTCACCATGTTGTTGAATGAATAGGCCTTCCCAATGCTTCTCCCCTAGTCCTCTACTGCCCCCTATCAGAGAGGCAGAGTGACTGAGCGGAGTAGTATGAGGCATTGTGCCACTACCAGGCTCAGAGAGCTAAACATGGGCAGCGCCAGGCACCCAGCATCAAAGGCCCACAGCTCCATCGCTCTCGCCCAGTCTACAATGAGGTCATTTTAAGGACGGGGATTTGTGGTGGCTTCGGCTTCGCATTTCAAAGTCCAAGAGAAGATCCTCCAGCTTATGGAAAACCTAATGAGAGATGAAATGAGGACAGGTTTAAACGGTTTAATTACAGACCCCCAGGTTCTCATTCAAACCTAATTAAAAGCTAAACCTATTAATGCTAACTAAAAAGGCTATATATCAAACTTCTACTCGTACATTGAAAATGAAAATGTTTATATTTTGAGCCAAAGTGTATGCACCAGTGATAAATGGGAAATGGTTATGGTAAAGGTTCATGGTAATGATCCATTGCTCTAAATCATGGGGGTGTGAGATGAAGAGGAGTGGAATATTCAAAGTGCTGAGAGTGGAGGAATGCAAGAGAAGAGACAGGAGGGGGGTGGTTTTGCGCCCCTTCCTTGGTATTGGAGGTTCTGATGTGTCAGTGGGAGCCGCGGCCCCGTGGACAGGGTGTAGTTGTTTTTGTTTTGGACACCCTCACTGGGTGATCACGTGCTCTCAGAGAGGGCCAGGCAGCACTGCTTTACAACCGCATGCCCAACGACGCTCTCCAATTGGCTAAGCCATACTGCCCAACCATGCGCTGTATCCATGGACTCAAAAAAAGCTGGTGCCGTTAAAAACAAGCGGGAAGCCAATCAGAGGCGAGCTTGGAGAGAGATGGTACAGTAGTAGTAAGACTTGAAAGTACATGAATATATTAATACAGATGAGGTAATGCGCCAAAAAACGGTGGATTAAGAGGGGAGCGAGGGGAACTGGTGAACAGGCAGTGAAGGAATGTTTTTTCCAGCATCCAGCATTAAGTGAATCATTTCCCTAAAGCAAAATGCAACTTGGTTTTGGCCAAATAGCTGTCATGTTCAAAAAAATTAATACATCTAAATGACAAATATTCATACTGACAATATTCCTGTATGCAAAATATATTTCTTATTTTTTCTTATTTGAGAGCGGACTGGCACAGCCTAGGAGAATGAAACAGTGGAGGAACAACAACATGATGAGTGATGAGATCTCGGCATCAGCCCTGAAGACCCTAATATTCAGTGCCACGCCCATTGAACATGGTGACCCCGGGATGTCATTCCTAGTCACACAGACACACACCACCCACCGTGGAAACGCCCCAAAACACTCCTGGGCTTGAGGCTCCGGGTCTGTAGCAAAGTCCAAGAAAAACAGCTCAGGGCTGCAGGGGGATGATCGTGCTGACATTCCACTACTACACTATTCCCTCTTTCTGCAGCAGCGTGAGGATCCATGTGCCAACCCATTCTTACTACGGCAGTGATGCCCAGCCATTGGGAAAAACAACGCCCTCCCTCCCTCCCCAGACTTCCGTGGAGAGGCTGTGAACTCACGTTGGGGCTTCGAGGGTGGATGGGGAGAGAGTTTGTGTGTGTGCGTACAAATGTATAAGTGCGTATATTTGATTGAAATGCTAAAAATGTGTATTTAGATAAGGATGTATGCTGTGTGTCTACAATATGTGACTATAATATGTGGGGGTGTATTTTGTGTGTGGGGGGGGGGGGGTTGATGCAGTAGAGAGGGAGGCAGCTTTAAACTTGACCTAGATTCTCCGGGTGACAAGCCACATCGCATTAGCCCAGTCGGCCAGGCCCGGTCCGAAATGACAGGCAGAAAATGGGGGAGCACTTCCCAAAATGGGGCTGGCATGCAGCACCTCCCCACGAGGAGCATTACTGCAGTCAATGCACACGTTTTATCTCCTGTTTTGCATCACAATGTAGCCTACTACTTTTACAATTCAACACTCATCAGATTATTGAGGCAAACTACAATTCATCAAAAAAAAAAACTGCATATTTGAAGATAAAAATAAACCTTTGAAATCCAAAGCAACCAACCAAAGCAGCAGAAATCACAGAGAGAAAACTGGGGGGATGAAACCAGGAGATTCAGCTAAGCCCTACTCTATGGACTGCACCTGATCAAAGCCAGAAACCATGGAAACCACTACAGTCAGCTACACACACACACACACACACACAAACACACAAACACACGCGCGCTCACACACACACGCGCTCACACAACTTTGTATTACTATACTTGTGAGGACTTTTTACCGTAATCTTAGCCCTAACCTTAACTCCTAACCCTAAAACGAACTTTTACTCCTAACCCTAAAATAGCCTTTTTAGAAGTGAGGACCAGCCAAATAGCCTCACTTCTCTGAATTTTCCTTGGTTGACCATTGTTGTGAGGACTTCTGGTTGTCACAACTATACTAAAACAATTGTCTTACTTTTTAACTCTTCATTGTTGGGAACACACACACACACACACACACACATTAGAACAGGGCTCTATTGATACAGAGGACAGAGAAAGGGCTTTTGAAACTAACACATTTTCATCAATACATATTTCCTCATCAAGCACACACCGTCAGTGATGAGAGATACTGATGCCTCACCATCATAAAAGAGACCAACAGAATCATTTCAAATGAGCTACTCTCCAAAAGGATTATCTAAAAACTGTAGCCCATTGTACACTTGACTTGATATCGTGTAATAAACCTAATTATCAAATGTTTATGTAATAAATATGTAATTAAAGCGGCAATCTGGGATTCAAACAACAACCAAGTGGCACCCCGGCACTTTTTTGGTAAACAGTTATGGCCCTATTCTTCAAGAAGCAATGGCTACACCTATATCATTAATTCAAAAGTCAAAAAATGTATGTACCAATCCCAGATTGCCCCTTTAACTCTCTCAGAGTGGTTGAGGTAGTACAGTCCATAAAGACAGAACAACCTGGGGATCACTGCAGTGCTGTGGATAAGACCTGGTGACCTCTCCATGAATGAAGAAAGAAAAAACCCGCACTGACAGAAATATTCTTTACGATTTTTTTCACACGAGCAACATGACAACTAGTGACGAGAAGGCCCCTGTAGCCAGACACTTTAATGTGGGGACATGATGTGAGCCAACTGAGGTTCCAGGGCTTAGTGGTTGTACTGCCACTTAAGAGAGGAGGTGATAGAGAAAAGTTGCTGTTACAGAGAGAGGCATTTTATATCCATGCCTTCCTTACAGAGAGCCCTAGAGGCCTGAATGAAGAACTTCTGTTAGGTTGCTTCCTGTGAGCAACAACAGGTGCGCATTTCTTTGTTTATTTTTATTTTGAAGCTCTTGTGGAAAATAGTAGAACATTTTATGTAAATAATATACACTACCGGTCAAAAGTTTTAGAACACCTACTCATTCAAGGGTTTTTCTTTATTTTTACTATTTTCTACATTGTAGAATAGTGAAAACATAAAAACTATGAAATAACACATATGGAATCATGTAGTAACCAAATCTAAATATACTTTATATTTGGGATTCTACAAATAGCCACCCTTTGCCTTGATGCCAGCATTGCACACTCTTGGCATTCTCTCAACCAGCTTCATGAGGTAGTCACCTGGAATGCATTTCAATTAACAGGTGTGCCTTCTTAAAAGTTAATTTGTGGAATTTCTTTCCTTCTTAATGCGTTTGAGACAATCAGTTGTGTTGTGACTAGGTACGGGGGGTATACAGAAGATAGCCCTATTTGGTAAAAGACCAAGTCCATATTATGGCAAGAACAGCTCAAATAAGCAAAGAGAAAGGACAGTCCGTCATTACTTTAAGACATGAAGGTCAGTCAAACCTGAACATTTCAAGAACTTTGAAAGTTTCTTCAAGTGCAGTCGCAAAAACCATCAAGCACTATGATGAAACTGGCTCTCATGAGGACTGCAACAGGAATGGAAGACCCAGAGTTACCTCTGCTGCAGAAAATAAGTTCATTAGAGTTACCAGCCTCAGAAATTGCAGCCCAAATAAACGCTTCACAGAGTTCAAGTAACAGACACATCTCAACATCAACTGTTCAGAGGAGACTCCGTGAATCAGGCCTTCATGGTCGAATTGCTACTAAAGGACACCAATAATAAGAAGAGACTTGCTTGGGCCAAGAAACACGAGCAATGGACATTAGACCAGTGGAAATTTGTCCTTTGGTCTGGAGTCCAAATTTGAGATTTTAGGTTCCAACCACGTGGCTTTGTGAGACGCGGTGTGGGTGAACGGATGATCTCCGCCTGTATATTTCCCACCGTAAAGCATGGAGGAGGAGGTGTTATGGTGTGGGGGTGCTTTGCTGGTGACACTGTCTGTGATTTATTTAGAATTCAAGGCACACTTAACCAGCATGTCTACCACAGCATTCTGCAGCGATACGCCATCCCATCTGGTTTGGGCTTAGTGGGACCATCATTTGTTTTTCAACAGGACAATGACCCAACACACCTCCAGGCTGAGTAAGGGCTATTTGACCAAGAAGGAGAGTGATGGAGTGCTGCATCAGATGACCTGGCCTCCACAATTCCCTGACCTCAACCAAATTGAGATGGTTTGGGATGAGTCGGACCACAGAGTGAAGGAAAAGCAGCCAACAAGTGCTCAGCATATGTGGGAACTCCTTCAAGACTGTTGGAAAAGCATTCCAGGTGAAGCTGGTTGAGAGAATGCCAAGAGTGTGCAAAGCTGTCACCAAGGCAAAGGGTGGCTACTTTGAAGAATCTCAAATATAAAATATATTTTTATTTGTTTAACACTTTTTTGGTTACTACATGATTCCATATGTGTTATTTCATAGTTTTGATGTCCACTACAGCCCCGTCGATGTTAATGGGTGCCTGTTCGGCCCACTTTTCCTGTAGTCCACGATCAGCTCCTTTGTCTTGCTCACATTGAGGGAGAGGTTGTTTCCCTGGCACCACACTGCCAGGTCTCTGACCTCCTCCCTATAGGCTGTCCCACTGTTGTGTCGTCAGCAAACTTAATGATGGTGTTGGAGTCGTGCTTGGCCACGCAGTCGTGGGTGAACAGGGAGTACAGGAGGGGACTAAGCATGCACCCCTGATGGGCCCCCGTGTTGAGGATCAGCGTGGCAGATGTGTTGTTGCCTACCCTTACCACCTGGGGGCGGCCCGTCAGGAAGTCCAGGATCCAGTTGCAGAGGGAGGTGTTTATTCCCAGGGTCCTTAGCTTAGTGATGAGCTTTGTGGGCACTATGGTGTTGAACGCTGAGCTGTAGTCAATGAACAGCATTCTCACATAGGTGTTCCTTTTGTCCAGGTGGGAAAGGGCAGTGTGGAGTGCAATTGAGATTGCGTCATCTGTGGATCTGTTAGGGCGGTATGCGAATTGGAGTGGGTCTAGGGTTTCCGGGATGATGGTGTTGATGTGATTCATGGGTTTTTCCTTTGTTCAAGTATATGCCTTTTGAACCCGGCACCCAAATACTTTTTGTTACTACAAACATTTGAGCTGAGCACACCAATTTCTCTTTCTATGACCTATCCAAGCAGACAGCTATAACATAGGGTGTAATTGGGCAGAGAGCAGCACTTCCCCACAGCCCCAAATCCTCCACCCTGACCTCCACCCTGACCTGAAGGGGGGCACAGGCTGCATGTCGTAGGTCACATGTCGCAGGCAGCTCCCCAGCTCAATCCCTTGTCACGTCTTTATACCCCCCTGCAAACAGCCCCAAACTAACACTACACAAATTACCTTTTGACTGTGTCTGAGTCATACTGTATCACACTCTATAGGCGGTAGAATATAGGCCTATATATCAGCATCTCTTGGAGACAGTGTATTACATTTTTTTATGAAAAGCACATACAGTACACTGCACATTTAAGTAACATAGATTCAGTATGTTACTTTTTTTGAACCCTCACAAGATTAAAGGTGGAGCACAGTGGAGCTTGCTGAGGTTTGTGGAGACGACGGATATCGGTACAGACGTACTGGTATCTCTATTTAGAATGCATTGAGCGCCCTCTGGAGGTGATGGACAGAAGTATATAGAAGACCTTGAGGAGGAAGAGCGACCACTCCCAAACTCTGAACCATGCTAGTGGTATTACACATGCCAGCTTCAGCTACAAATCCTTTAGGTACCGCAACAAACTAAGATAAATATCTCAATCAATGTCCTTTAACAGCTGTCTTCATTTCCCACATATTTGGGTCTACAGTTTAATTTCCCCCTGGACTAAGCTAACCATATATCAAATTAAAACATTCCAAAATCATAATTACACATGCATCAACCTTGACATGCATAATGTGGAGTAACTTTCTACTAAAACCACTTTGGATTAATTAGCATAACTTAATATAAAAAAATATATTATATGCCATTTAGCAGACACTTTTAGCCAAAGCAATTTACAGTAGTGCATGCATACATTTTCATATGGGTGGCCCCAGCGGGAATTGAACCCACAAGCCATGCATGCTGTCATGCATGCTGCAGCCCATCCTCTAAAATAGGGACATCTCCTCAGCTCTCAAACATTGCAGTAACCCCTCAGATTAGCAAACATCTTGCCATGTACTGCATCAAGGGTTAAGGGGGGCTAGTGTCAAATAATTGGGTTAGGGCGCCACCTTGTGCCATTTTGAGAGCAACAGGAAGAACGCAACATTCATTTGGGCAGTTGCACTTTTACAGTGATATTGTAATTTATATGGCCTGCCCTACAAAACAGACAGACGTCTACTAGATCAACAGAAGAGATAGACAGAGAGCAGAGGCAGAGAAACAGAGAGCGAGAGAGAGAGAGAGAGTGAGCGCAGCTGGTGTGATGCTCAGGGGAACGGAGGTTGCCGACGTAAAGAGCATGTTAACCCTACAGGAACATAAATAATAGAACAGTCAGTGGAGAAAATAGGGTCTTTGGCTGACACATCAAACCCCTCTGCATATCACCCACCAGACAGACAGACATATCATCTCCCATTGCCTATGCATGGGGATGTGGGGCCATTTGTTTGCAGAAAAAAAAGTAATTTATATTTTTACATGGTAAAACGCCTTCAGGTACTGTTCTCAGCAAATAAAAAAATCTATAAATCTCCTTCATCAAGACAATCCACAAGTCTGCTTTGAATAAATATTTGCTATGTTGTAGTGTTGTCTACAGTGCTTCCATAAGATTCCAAGGCCAAAGAGCCGTAATCGACAGAGAGTGCTGGACTACACTCAGCATGTAAAATAGGCCTAAACCATGGAGGCAGTAAGCAAAGCTACAATAAACATATTAATAAACCTATTTGCACAAACTATTAAAATGCACAACCCATCATATCTCAAGATCTTTAAAATGTAGGTTATACCTGATATTCTCCATCACCACCTGGTGGCACTATTGCCTAGTTTAATTTTTTTTACCAGCGCCGCAATAAAAATCTTTACCTCAGGCTATGTTACAACACCTCTTACACCTCGATCAGACCAACAGCATTATTGCGTTTTGGTACACCAGAAGTACATTAATTTCCATTGGAATGCTGCGTTTAACTTACAGCATTGCATTGCAGAGGCAGTTGCAGTGCGTTCTGTGTGGTGCAGTTGTTGGATTTATCCAATGTACGCATCAAATTGTATGTGTAGACCTGACAGAAATAGTAGCAAAAGGTGAATGTTGAACTTTTGTTGAACACATATCCACTAAAAATGTTTACATAATAAAAAATGTGACTGCAGAATTTATTAAGCTGCGTTGACGCAAAACACTGTCGGTCTGATTGAGGTGTAACGTTGCGCCGGATGTCATGCATTTCAAATGGGACATCCACAATGGACTGGAATAGCAACGCCCCCTTGAAGGCTCCGTTGCGCGACAGACGCCGCACACTTTAGAATTTTCCAAACTTTGTATCTTCTTCAGCCCAGCCAGAGTCTGTCAAAGAACAGGAAGTTACCAAACCACAGAAGAAGATGAAAATATGTGGTTATCAGTGATGGCTTTATGGGATCCTTAGCAACTTGTAAACAATTACCCATTCCTATATATACCCATTCCAAATACACATTGGCTGTTACTGTCTTGAATGAAAAGGTCATTTTTTGCAATCTCAAAAAATAAATGCGATCTCTGACGAGAGAAAGGCTCTCCTCCTCTTGCATTACAAACACAAGACTTGTCCAAAGACAGCATGAAGATAGGCAGTGATGTAAAGTACTTATGTAAGAATACTTTAAAGTACTACTTAAGTAGTTTTTGGGGGTATCTGTTCTTTACTATTTATATTTGACAACTTTTACTCCACTACATTTCTAAAGAAAATAATGTACTTTTTACTCCATACATTTTCCCTGACACCCGAAAGTACTCCTTACATTTTGAATGCTTAGCAGGATAGGCAAATGGTCCAATCAATGCACTTATCAAGAGAACATCCCTGGTCATCCCTACTGCCTCTGATCTGGCGGACTCACTAAACACAAATGCCTTGTGCCGAAAATTGTGCCGTCTGGTTTGCTTAATATAAGGAATTTGAAATGATTTTTACTTTTACTTTTGATACTTCAATATATTTTAGCATACATTTACTTTTGATACTTAAGTATATTTAAAACTATATATTTAACTTTTACTCAAGTAGTATTTTACTGGTTGAGTCATTTTCTATTAAAAGGTATCTTTACTTTTACTCAAGTATGACAATTGGGTACTTTTTCCACCACTGAAGATAGACGAAAACTGCTTCTCTAATAGAAATCCCCGATCACACTTGTAGGTGAGGTCATGGCGAAGGTTGACTTGCTTAGCTCATGCGTAGAAACACGTCATTGGGTCTAACAGTCATCTCACGCCAAACTGTGCATGTGCAGGCCATCAAATCAAAGGCACTCCTTTGATATAAAGTTGTTTTGGACGAAAATGAAAACGTGTCAGTTTGTCACTTTCACGAGGTTGGAGTAATAACATGTTCAACTACTTAAGACATTGGCTCGAATCTAGGTTGTGCCTTTCGATTATGAGAAATATAAGAACTAAGGAAGAATTTTTCACTTCTCTCATTGACTTCTCAAACCCCAAACCCCGGCCTCGTCTGTTTGGTCTGTTTCGCAAGCGTTCCTGGAAGTATTTCGATGTTGCACCTCTGGGTTTGAAAATGGTGTGGTAATACCGGTGAAATGGAATTGAAAGACAGCTGAGCTATTTCCTGTAAATAGTTGTTTATATTTAGTATATTTGTTTTCATTATGACATAATAAAAATGTGTACTCAAAATATGCCACTAAACCACGTCTCAAAATATGTCACTAAACCAGGACTCAAGACAATTTCATGGTACTGACCGTGTTCTACAATATACTGTATAAATATATTTTTTTAATGGTTTGCAATATAAATGTCTTACATATGTTTTATTAACAATAAAACACATCAATTAAAACAAAAATAAGTGTCATTATCTGACACTTTTTAAAGTGTTTTTCCTGGTGGTTAAAGCCGTCATAGAATGACCCACCACACAAAACATATTAAATGAAATTGGCTTATTTAGTCCTAGACTGCTTGCCTTGGATTGTCTGCAGCTGTATCAGACAAACAGCTAGGAAGCTGTGGTGAGTGGGTGAGGTGGGCAGGTGATGTAGCAGTGTGCTATGACATCTCTGATTAGGCCCAAGATTGACAGCTCAGCCACCACGCCATGGTAACGGACTCCAAGGAGACTGTAGGGAAAATATAAAAAGGGGTGGGAAAATGCCACAAGCAGGAAATATAGGAGAAAGGAATGATGTTGTCACTCAGTCATAGATACCCATTTCTAATGCTGACTGTACCAGTGTCTCTGAGCTGTGGAAGATTCTAGGCTTAGATATGGTTACGGCTTGTTGTGTAGCTGTGGAAGATTCTAGGCTTATATGTGGTTAGGGCTTGTTGTGTAGGTGAGGTGCTACAGGAAACAACGGTGAAAACCTCCATCTGGATACAGCCAGATTCAGACACAACAGACGCATAAGCTTCCACAGAAGAACACCTTACCTTTGATATAACAGCACAAAATACTGAATGTGTAAGGGGTCAGGGACCTAGTGAAAGTGTTACCTAGTGAACCTGGGACCCTTTGAACACATTGACAACTGTCACCCACAAAGCATTGTTATCTGTCACTCCACAAAAGCCGCGATAACTACAAAAGCTGCAACAACTACTTTAAGGTCTCAGAGCAGGTGACGTCACCGACTGAGCACTACTAGAGCACACCACTAACAAGCTAGCCATTTCACATCGACTACACTAGCATTACAAAAATAAACAGTTTAATCACAAATGTTCAGACATCAACCCGGCCAAACTGTATCTATTAATCAGACAGAAAAACATTGAGACCTAAGCCCCCTGGACTAAGCTCTTGTTTGTAGTCGAGAACACGTTCAAACACTTGACTGTCTTGGCTGCCAGCTTCACTTCTGTGAGGTCAGACAACCGCCGGTGACCCTGTGACGACCCTAGTTAGATAAGCAGCACCGCCACCCGGCCTTGGAGAACAGAGCAGGAAGTTGAGGCACTCACATTACACAGACCCATTCCACAGCCCACAATGCACTTCATTTCCATACCAGCATTACACAAACCGTATACACATCGTGACCCTGATGGGGAAAAAGTGAAACGCAAGCATTCTTCTAGCTCCAAATAATCCCAACAGGAACTTGAAGGAAAAAAATTACAATTGAAATTGAGAGAAAAACAATGCTTAAGTGTGACCTCAGTTAAAAAGACAATGCTTGTCTTATTGCTGAAGTTCCACTAAATTGTTTTACAGATAGAAAGGCCTTGTAGCAGATAGCATGTTTTGCTGTGGTCTTGCAGTTGAAACCTCAGGTTAGATGAGTCAGAACATGACAGCAGTAGGTGTTGATAGCTCCAGGGTGAAGTTTCCCCTAGGCACAGAACTACTGTAGAATCAGCTTCCCCCTCCCCCAATTCTAATATTAACCATTAGTGTTGAAAATGCTAAACTGACCCAAGATCAGCATCTAGGGGCAACTTTGTGTTGATACTAACCAGCAGAAGAAGCTCTCTGGAGGTGTCAGTCAGGAGGAAGGAGGCCCAGCCTGGCGGTTGGCCAAGGTCACAGTCCTCCAGCGGAGATCGGGTTCTGAAAACACATGTTAAATGAGTCTGAGTGAGTCATATCGTCCTCTCAAAACAGATACAATAAAGTCTTTCATCTCATTTTCTTGTTCCTTCAAAGTCAAAACCTTTTGGCGACAAAACTTAACCTGAACAATATTCAACTTTCGATATTCCTCTCGGCCTACCTCTGGTCCAATCATCACGTAAGCAGGTCCAGCAATTCACGTGGCCACAACAAACATTTCCAACCTCTAGGACCTTGTTTATCGACCATGCATCGCACCGATCAATAGATTACCGAACACTTTTAACACTACCGGCCACATGAATACAATGTTACCAGAGGTTGAGAATTTGTTGGACACCAACTGTGGCTAGTCAGTCACAAGTGCAGCCCTTTGTGATTCTCTTGCAGACTGGTTTTCTTGAGGGCAACGTTGCAGCAGTCTGATAGAAATCGGGAGCCACAGCGGCCACAGACACACACCACTTTCTGTTGTGCAACACATCCTCTCTTTTAGTGTGCACTTCGGCTTTTCCACTGCACTCCCTGGTCCATTTCCTCCTGTGAGGCTACAATCGACATAACATCGTTGGTGTTAGTTCAACCAAGACTCGTGTTCACTGCAATCAACTCAGCCAACGGTTTGAGGTGCAAGACGGGAGGAAACTATTCTCATTGTTTCTAGTTCTATTGTCACAACAAACTTTATTTTTTGCATAGTCACCCACATAAAGCCTTTTGAACTTTATTACACACCAAATAGACAGAGCCATGTTTATAACCACAAACCAGGCTTTATAGCTAGTTGACCCAAGGACTAGTTCCAGCACTGGGTCCAGACTCCTGACCCACCCTTAAAGTGGTAAAGAGAACCCTAATGGCAAGATGTGCTTCAACCTGATTATTATTATTATTATTATTTTTTTAACCATTTTGGATTTGAAAGGTTACTTGAAACAAACCACAACCACACTCCCCTTTGAGCTCTCTGGCCCTTTTCAGAGCGTGGTTGAGTGCAGGTTCAGTAGACTGTGAGACAATTAGGACTGGGGCACTGTACTATCCACCAGCCTGCATACAAATAGGCTGCAAACAAATGGCCTGCCATAATGGACTAGCGGTGGTCATGCATGAATGTGATCGGACTTCTAGCTCTGAGACTTTCGCCTACAACAACTGAGCTAGTCGCTCTAAGAGTGAGCTGTCAACATCAAAGATATCTAGGCTCTGAGATGGCTGGAAAAAAAGTACCTGCATAGTACTACTCTGGTGGCTATGGGATATCAAATCTCTACTTCTTCTCAGATCGGCCTTATGTTTAATTGCAGAACCTTATTACCCCTGTAATACCCTTCTTCTACCATTCATTTAACCATTTGTTTATGATACACTAGGTTTTAAAGAGGGAAGTATCTCCATTGTAAGGGGCTGTAGGTCTATATCAAATAGAAATGGACTTGGCTGGTCACTGTGGACATTCTTAAGTGACATCGGTGCCAGGGCATCATGGTATCAGTTACAGTATGTATCACCAACAGACTTCAAGGATTGTTAGGCAGATTGGGCCAATTTAGCAACACCAAGATGGCTGGGTATGAAAGACACAAAGCAACGTTGCATATTACAGAGGAACAACAGCAGTCGCAGCATCCCTCTACCTCATCATGCTGAATAAGAATGATTCACTCATGAGCAGAAATAGAGACGATTCTGTCAGAGTAGTAAAATGACAAAAAAGGCAAGCCAAACAACGAACATACAAAATAATGTATCTTTCGTCTCGCTGCGTTTCATAAATTTCCTTCAATTTACAAAAGGCTGAATGTACATCCAGTATCTCACTGGAGAATGCATCCGAGCGAATGAAACAGTGCCCCTCTGTCTCGGTATATGTAGCTTATCTATCTGATGCTGTCTGGTCAAAAAGAGTATGACATTGTTGCCACCTGTAGCATTGAATGCAAGGGAAGCCAGTGAGCATTTGGCCTCCCTTAATACATTTTTTATTAAATAATAGCCAATCAGCGTTGAGCTAAACTGAGTGAGCTCAGCTGTGAATGGTCCTGGTGCCCGAAAAACAAGTGTCAAGGGAAGCCAGTTTGGATTTGGCTTCAGACCAATCACATCAGAAGCCAAACGTCATTGACAGAAAACACTTGAATTGTTGCTAAAAATCGTCCCTTTCCTAAATTAGAAAAAAAAAAGAAAGAAAGGGGGGATACCTAGTCAGTTGTTCAACTGAAATGTGTCTTCCGCAAATTAACCCAACCGGTGATAGGGATTTGGACTTGTGGTTTTACTTAATTCTCTGTACTAGCCAATTATTATAACGGCGATTCTGATGCAACCATAAATTAATACATTATGCCCCAGGCCTGAGAGGATGGAAGTTCAACATGTAGCTAGATGTGGTATGCTAATGTTAACTAGCTGGCCTGGCACAACGTTGCCCATGAAAGGAAGTTAGGCTAGCTAGCAAGCATTTTAGCCAGGTCACCTAGCACAACAAAAACTAAAAGCGTGTACTGTATGACAGAGTCATAGACCGTTTAGGCAACATGAAAGAGGAGGATGACATTTGCATTTCTCTACAAGTAGGGCGAGTCAACATGTTTTTCTACTTGCATGCACACACACACAGAAATCAGTCCCATGGACAGCCACATCATATTTAGCTTACGTTGATTGGACTAAATTGTTTTTGGCATCTTTTAGTCGTCACTGTATCAGACTACAGTGAGGGAAAAAAGTATTTGATCCCCTGCTGATTTTGTACGTTCGCCCACTGACAAAGAAATGATCAGTCTATAATTTTAATGGTAGGTTTATTTGAACAGTGAGAGACAGAATAACAAAAAAAAAATCCAGAAAAACACATGTCAAAAATGTTATAAATTGATTTGCATTTTAATGAGGGAAATAAGTATTTGACCCCCTCTCAATCAGTAAGATTTCTGGCTCCCAGGTGTCTTTTATTCAGGTAACGAGCTGAGGTAAGGAGCACACTCTTAAAGGGAGTGCTTCTAATCTCAGCTTGTTACCTGTATAAAAGACACCTGTCCACAGAAGCAATCAATCAACCAGATTCCAAACTCTCCACCATGGCCAAGACCAAAGAGCTCTCCAAGGATGTCAGGGACAAGATTGTAGACCTACACAAGGCTGGAATGGGCTACAAGACCATCGCCAAGCAGCTTAGTGAGAAGGTGATAACAGTTGGTGCGATTATTCGCAAATGGAAGAAACACAAAATAACTGTCAATCTCCCTCAGCCAGGGGCTCCATGCAAGATCTCACCTCGTGGAGTTGCAATGATCATGAGAACGGTGAGGAATCAGCCCAGAACTACACGGGAGGATATTGTCAATGATCTCAAGGCAGCTGGGACCATAATCACCAAGAAAACAATGGGTAACACACTACACCGTGAAGGACTGAAATCCTGCAGCGCCCGCAAGGTCCCCCTGCTCAAGAAAGCACATATACAGGCCCGTCTGAAGTTTGCCAATGAACAACTGAATGATTCAGAGGAGAACTGGGTGAAAGTGTTGTGGTCAGATGAGACCAAAATCGAGGTCTTTGGCATCAACTCAACTCGCCGTGTTTGGAGGAGGAGGAATGCTGCCTATGACCCCAAGAACACTATCCCCACCGTCAAACATGGAGGTGGAAACATTATGCTTTGGGGGTGTTTTTCTGCTAAGGGGACAGGACAACTTCACCGCATCAAAGAGACGATGGACGGCGCCATGTACCGTCAAATCTTGGGTGAGAACCTCCTTCCCTCAGCCAGGGCATTGAAAATGGGTCGTGGATGGGTATTCCAGCATGACAATGACCCAAAACACACGGCCAAGGCAACAAAGGAGTGGCTCAAGAAGAAGCACATTAAGGTCCTGGAGTGGCCTAGCCAGTCTCCAGACCTTAATCCCATAGAAAATCTGTGGAGGGAGCTGAAGGTTTGAGTTGCCAAACGTCAGGCTCGAAACCTTAATGACTTGGAGAAGATCTGCAAAGAGGAGTTGGACAAAATCCCTCCTGAGATGTGTGCAAACCTGGTGGCCAACTACAAGAAACGTCTGACCTCTGATTGCCAACAAGGGTTTTGCCACCAAGTACTAAGTCATGTTTTGCAGAGGGGTCAAATACTTATTTCCCTCATTAAAATGCAAATCAATTTATAACATTTTTGACATGCGTTTTTCTGGATTTTTTTGTTGTTATTCTGTCTCTCACTGTTCAAATAAACCTACCATTAAAATTATAGACTGATCATGTCTTTGTCAGTGGGCACACGTACAAAATCAGCAGGGGATCAAATACTTTTTTCCCTCACTGTAAGCATAAGTGATTAGATGATGTTGAAATGTTGAAGTTAAAATGGTGCTGGAATACTGGAGGCAGATTTCTTTGCAACTTGCGGTAACTCTACGTGGTTCTAAATAAATAGTTGTTTAGTAGTCCGAAAATGTCAGAAACATTACCTTGCTTGACTGTAGGTCATGTAACTGTTTGTTACGTGCAATATGTTTTGTGGACTTCACCGGACAGATGTTGCTCTCCGGTTTTGTAATGAAACAAATCAGTGGTTGAATTTATTCTGCCATTGTGTCTTATTGTCTCGGCCTTAGGCCTATATATCACGGTGTCAAGGCATATGAACTAACAGGTTATAGAGCAAACAACACAATTATCACAACACATAGGTTGTAATATGGCTTTTTTTTCTGGCTTGACTTCCCCAGTCATTTTACCCACGCACCGCTACTGAAGACATGACTCTGCCTTTGTGCTGTAGCATTTGTGAATTTTGTCTGTTGTATAATCAATTCTATACAATAGTTTATACTGAATTAAGCGTACATTTTAGTTAACTTTAATTTCTTCCGTTAGGTTCTAAGTGAATACAACCCTGCAGGATTCACACACACACACACACACACACACACACACACACACACCAGCCACTCACCTAGCGCCCCCGCACCAAACCTCCATCCTACAGCACATAATGCTGGAATAATCCTACAGAAAGAAGAATTTAGTTGTCAGCTAATGATTTTAAGGTTAGCCATAAGCAGTGAATTACGCCTGCATACTTCTGTTTGGAGCGCTGTTTTATTCAAATAAAAGTTGTGGTCTTTGTGTCAGCTATTAATGAGCTATTAAATTGTATTAATGCTTTGTATGAGGACACGAAAGAAACACAAAAAGCTATTATCTCTTATACCCCTACCTTGACCTATCATTACATAAGGCTGCTGTTTGCAAAATATCTGACCAGCCAACTTATTGAGATATTTTAATTCCCCATATCAAAGCCTGAAAGCAGCAGCTTCTCCCTTTGAAGCAATATGTAATTATGCCCTCCGACTGTGAAACCTAGAGATGACACACAGCTTGACTACACCAGTTGCATTCTCTCCCTTATTTTCAGTCGCTAGGCTACTTGATAGCTCAATCGTGATCTCAACTTCATTCTTTACTACGGTAGAGTATAGTGGTAGCCCTCTACATTTTGAAAATCAGCCTTGTTTAGGTAGGATCTGTCAGTGATTGTTACAGTACTCAATATTCAATGTTTTTTTTTACTGACTTAGAAAGAGTGCACGGTATTTTCATTAAGCAACTTGGGCTAGCTTAGGTTTCCATCAATGCATGTTTTTATTGCCTGCCTGGTGCTTGTTATGTGAATGGAGACTACTGAGGCGGCCTCAGAGCTTCAATTCTTCTCCACAGTGCCTAATTTGTTTTCATATATTTTGTTGCATTGTCACATTTCATGCATACAGATCTGCCTCAGTTTTCGTCCTTCGTTGAAATAAGCTGCGTTTTGGCCCTAGGGCTTATATAACCGGCTCTAGTTTTAATATGATCTTTCACATTCCCTCGTATAAAAGCGTGAGTCAGTTTTCCTCAGCTCTCAGCCCTGTCTCACTCACAGCAAAGAACTGGAAGCTGTTGCCATGGTAACAATCAGTAATTACGTATTAATTTAGCACCAGCATGCTAAAAATATTTTCGGAATACTCTAAAATCTCAGGATATAAAAGTAACGTGGGGAAAAAAACTAAATAATGCCAATAGGAAATCGTATAATTCCTGATCTACAGCAATCCTTTAAGTTGACCTAAAAATATATCAAATACTTAGGATGCTTAATAAGTGAAAACAAACAACAAATATGTAAAGATAACTTTATCCTATTATTCAACAATATGAAAACGGATCTAATTAAATAGAACAATCTTCCCATAAATCTTACAGGTAGAATAAATATCTTCAGAATGGCATTGCTCCCAAAGTTTTTATATACACTACCGTTCAAAAGTTTGGGGTCACTTAGAATTGTCCATTAAAATAACATCAAATTGATCAGAAATACAGTGTAGACATTGTTAATGTTGTAAATGGCTATTGTAGCTGGAAATGGCTGATTTTTTATGGAATATCTACATAGGCGTACAGAGGCCCGTTATCAGCAACCATCAGTCCTGTGTTCCAATTGCATGTTGTGTTTGCTAATCCAAGTTTATCATTTTAAAAGGCTAATTGATCATTAGAAAACCCTTTTGCTTTTGTTAGCACAGCTGAAAAATGTTGTGCTGATTAAAGAAGCAATAAAACTGGCCTTCTTGAGACTAGTTGAGTATCTGGAGCATCAGCAATTGTGGGTTCTATTACAGGCTCAAAATGGCCAGAAACAAATAACTTTCTTCTGAAACTCGTCAGTCTATTCTTGTTCTGAGAAATGAAGGCTATTCCATGCGAGAAATTGCCAAGAAACTGAAAATCTCGTACAACGCTGTGTACTACTCCCTTCACAAAACAGTGCAAACTGGCTCTAACCAGAATAGAAAGAGGAATGGGAGGCCCCGGTGCACAACTGAGCAAGAGGACAAATACATTAGTGTCTGGTTTGAGAAACAGACGCCTCACAGGTCCTCAACTGGCAGCTTCATTAAATAGTACCCCCCCCCCCCCCCCCGACCCTAAGCACACTGTTGGAAGGTGAACCTTTGCCCCAGTCTGAGGTCCTGAGCGCTGTGGAGCAGGTTTTCATCAGGGATCTCTCTGTACTATGCTCCGTTCATCTTTCCCTCGATCCTGATTAGTCTCCAGTCCCTACCGCTGAAAAACATCCCCACAGCATGATGCTGCCACCCCCATGCTTCACCATTTTCCTCCAGACGTGACGCTTGGCATTCAGGCCAAAGAGCTCAATCTTGGTTTTATCAGACCAGAGAATCTTGTTTCTCATGGTCTGAGAGTCCTTTAGGTGCCTTTTGGCAAACTCCAAGTGGGCTGTCATGTGCCTTTTACTGAGGAGTTGCTTCCGTCTGGCCACTACCATAAAGGCCTGATTGATGGGGTGCTGCAGAGATGGTTGTCCTTCTGGAAAGTTCTCCCATCTCCACAGAGGAACTCTGGAGCTCTGTCAGAGTGACCATCGGGTTCTTGGTCACCTCCCTGACCAAGGCCCTTCTACTCCAATTGCTCAATTTGGCCGGGCGGCCAGCTTTAGGAAGAGTCTTGGTGGTTCCAAACTTCTTCCATTTAAGAATAATGGAGGCCACTGCGTTCTTGGGGATCTTCAATGCTGCATAAATGTTTTGGTACCCTTCCCCAGATCTGTGCCTCAACACAATCCTGTCTCGGAGCTCTACAGACAATTCCTTCAACCTCATGGCTTGGTTTTTGCTTTGACATGCACTGTCACCTTATATAGACAGGTGTGTGCCTTTCCAAGTCATGTCCAATCAATTGAATTTACCACAGGTCAACTCCAATCAAGTCATAGAAACATCTCAAGGATGATCAATGGCAACAGGACGCACCTGAGCTCCAATTCCGAGTCTCATAGCAAAGGGTCTGAATACTTAAGTAAAAATGTATTTCTGTTTATTTATTTTTTTTACAAAAATGTCTAAAAACCTGTTTTCGCTTTGTCATTATGGGGTATTGTGTGTAGATTGATGAGGAAAACATTTATTTAATCAATTTTAGAACAAGGCTATAATGTAACAAAATGTGGAAAAAGTCAAGCGGTCTGAATACTTTCCGAATGCACTGTATATCTACCTAAATTACCTCGTACCCCTGCACATCGACTCGGTACTGGTACCCCGTGTATATAGCCAGGTTATTGTTACTCATTGTGTATTTATTCCTCATGTTATTATTTTTATATTATTTATATTTTCTCTCTGCATTGCTGGGAAGGGCCCGTAATTAAGCATTTCACTTTTAGTCTACACCTGTTGTTTTAAATAATTGATGATTTTTGATTTTATTTTATTCTCCAGGAAGATCAGGATACTCTGTCCTCCGCCCTTTATCTTTCGAAGGCTATTTCTATCCCAATATTGAGTGTCTGTATGCAAAGGCCATTTTGCATGTTTCCATGTCCATGCTAAAGATACTCACCACATACTGTACAAGAGTCAGACGGCTATAACTGGATCACGTACTGGAATGCTAATGATGAAGCATCCGCTGAAAGAGTTATGTGATGTTCATAACCTTCCTATAACACAGTGCTATCACACAACCCATTAACATGTCAGGAGAGATGATGTTCTCTTAAAACCAAGAATGATTGGTAAGGTTTCAGTTAGGATATTTGAGGTTCATATAATGGACAGTCAGGCTTCCTACCCAAGAGAGGATGAGGGTGCATTGTGTGTGGCTCTCTGATCACTGGCATGAAAAGGATTGGGAAGTGAGAAAGTTAAGAGGAACGCGTCACAGAACCTGCCAGTAGTGGTGCGCGGGTCAGCTGTTTGTTCACCTGCAACCACCCGCAATTGCTAATAACCCATCTACAAGCGCAACTATATGTGATAAAGTGAAAATCTGAGGCCCACACTGACCCTAACCCGTAAATATAGAAATTGCGGGGCCTCCCGAGTGGCGCAGCAGTCTAAGGCACTGCATCGCAGTGTTGAGGCATCACTACTGCCTGGGGTTCGACCGGGAGTCCGATAGGGCGGTTCACAATTGGCCCAGTGTCGTCCGGGTTAGGGGAGGGTTTGGCCGGAGGGCTTTCCTTGGCTTATCGCGCTCTAGCGACTCCTTGTGGCGGGCCGGGCACCTGCAAGCTGACTTCAGTCGTAGGTTGAACGGTGTTTCCTCCAACACATTGGTGTGGCTGGCTTCCGGGTTAAGCGAGCAGGTGTTAAGAAGCAGCGCGGCTTGGTGGGTCATGTTTCTCGACATTCGCCTCTCCCGACCCCGTTGGGGAGTTGCAGCGATGAGACAAGATCGTAACTACCAATTTGATTTCACGAAATTGGGAGAAAAAAATTATACAATAATAATTTATAAAAATATACATATATAGAAATTGCGCTGTAGGCTACAGTCAGCGACAGAACAATTTTTTGACAGGGGGTGCAGGATTACTTTGGGCCTAATTTAGATGTTTCTACTATTTTCCGACATTTTGGTAGGCTATTTGTTAGTCAACTTGTCTATAATTAGATACATACAGCTTATTTTCTGTCATTATACTGTATGTTGCCATAGAAGACTAAATAAACCCTTGCTTACCAGAATGTGATAAATTATAGAATGAATGCTTCAATCTAATTGACATTGGTAAAGTTCTCTCTGTCATCTATGCTTCATTTGAGGAGCAAAGACATTTAGGGACTGGGGAGAAAAAGTAATCTCTCAACAACAAAAAATGGGGGTGGGGGGAAATGGGAAAGGGTTTCTGTGCAAAATTTCCAAATGACATCAGTTTGACCTGCTGTAAGGAAATAAAAAGTTGTGAAAACAACCCAACATTTTTCTGCTAAGATTTCAATTCGGCTTAGAGGCATATTTTAAGTGGTTTAAATACTATCAGCTTTCATGATGCTGATAAAGATAGCACCTCTACAGACGTATCTAACTGCGCATTAGCATTCTCTCAAGATGCTGAAAGAAAGAAATCCCATTTCTCCACTCCTGTTCCCGAGTTAAAATGTACATTTGGTGTATAATTTTACTGCAAGAAATGCTTGATTCTGCAGGAGTTAATATTAAGGATATGTGAGAGGTTACAGTCAGTGTCCAGATTTCAGTTTCCATTTAACCCATCTGAACAGTAGGTTAAAGTTCCCTTGACGTGCCATAGGCCTATTTGAAGTCCCCATCTTGTGACTGTCTAATTTGTATAGCGCCTAACAGTTTTCATTACATTTAGATTTACATTTTAGTCATTTAGCAGACGCTCTTATCCAGAGCGACTTAC
Source organism: Coregonus lavaretus (assembly GCF_964263955.1). NCBI lineage: Eukaryota > Metazoa > Chordata > Actinopteri > Salmoniformes > Salmonidae > Coregonus > Coregonus lavaretus. The sequence goes on from NC_140021.1 coordinate 32,400,444, forward strand.
AGTTAGTGAATGCATACGTTTTTTTTTCATACTGGCCCCCCGTGGGAAACGAACCCACATCCCTGCCGGCCAAACCCTCCCCTACCTTGGACGACGCTGGACCAATTGTGTGCCGCCCATGGGTCTCCCGGTTGCGGCCGACTGCGACAGAGCCTGGACTCGAACCAGGATCTCTAGTGGCACAGCCTTAGACCACTGCGCCACTCAGGGGTCAATACATAACATAGGCACTGTTATCATCCTCTTTTAACATTACGCCAAATCTTTCCCAAACATTACTTTTCTGGACCTCCCTTCTCTTTTTCAACTCTCCGTTTTTTTTATTTAATCCGACATTGTCCTTTTTGGCTCAGTGGATCTAGGTTTACTTTTTCTGCCCATTCCTAAAGGTTTTTGGTGATTGGTGTGTAGGCTATTTGGCATGCGTAAAGTTAGGCCTTAAAGCTTACGCACTGATGCCCGATAGCCTAAAAAAGAATGAAAGAAAAACCTTACTATAGCCTATAGATATAAATTGCACAATTTTTGTCATGTATTGTTTTCTCTTTATTCAACCCACCCGTCACCAACCCTCCCTTTATCCACACAATATTTCATGACCCTAAACCCACCGGCCTATATACAGTACCAGTCAAAAGTTTGGACACACCTACTCAGGTTCTCTTTACTTTTACTATTTTCTACATTGTAGAATAATAGTGAACACATCAAAACTATAAAATAATACATTCAGTGGGGGGAAAAAGTATTAAGTCAGCCACCAATTGTGCAAGTTCTCCCACTTAAAAAGACGAGAGAGGCCTGTAATTTTCATCATAGGTACATGTCAACTATGACAGACAAAATGAGGGAAAAGAATCCAGAAAATCACATTGTAGGATTTTTTATGAATTTATTTGCAAATTATGGTGGAAAATAAGTATTTGGTCAATAACAAAAGTTTCTCAATACTTTGTTATATACCCTTTGTTGGCAATGACACAGGTCAAACGTTTTCTGTAAGTCTTCACAAGGTTTTCACACACTGTTGCTGGTATTTTGGCCCATTCCTCCATGCAGATCTCCTCTAGAGCAGTGATATTTTGGGGCTGTCGCTGGGCAACACGGATTTTCAACTCCCTCCAAAGATTTTCTATGGGGTTGAGATCTGGAGACTGGCTAGGCCACTCCAGGACCTTGAAATGGTTTTTACGAAGCCACTCCTTTGTTGCCCGGGCGGTGTGTTTGGGATCATTGTCATGCTGAAAGACCCAGCCACGTTTCATCTTCAATGCCCTTGCTGATGGAAGGAGGTTTTCACTCAAAATCTCACGATACATGGCCCCATTCATTCTTTCCTTTACACGGATCAGTCGTCCTGGTCCCTTTGCAGAAATACAGCCCCAAAGCATGATGTTTCCACCCCCATGCTTCACAGTAGGTATGGTGTTCTTTGGATGCAACTCAGCATTCTTTGTCCTCCAAACACGACGAGTTGAGTTTTTACCAAAAAGTTCTATTTTGGTTTCATCTGACCATATGACATTCTCCCAATCCTCTTCTGGATCATCCAAATGCACTCTAGCAAACTTCAGACGGGCCTGGACATGTACTGGCTTAAGCAGGGGGACACGTCTGGCACTGCAGGATTTGAGTCCCTGGCGGCGTAGTGTGTTACTGATGGTAGGCTTTGTTACTTTGGTCCCAGCTCTCTGCAGGTCATTCACTAGGTCCCCCGTGTGGTTCTGGGATTTTTGCTCACCGTTCTTGTGATCATTTTGACCCCACGGGGTGAGATCTTGCGTGGAGCCCCAGATCGAGGGAGATTATCAGTGGTCTTGTATGTCTTCCATTTCCTAATAATTGCTCCCACAGTTGATTTCTTCAAACCAAGCTGCTTACCTATTGCAGATTCAGTCTTCCCAGCCTAGTGCAGGTCTACAATTTTGTTTCTGGTGTCCTTTGACAGCTCTTTGGTCTTGGCCATAGTGGAGTTTGGAGTGTGACTGTTTGAGGTTGTGGACAGGTGTCTTTTATACTGATAACAAGTTCAAACAGGTGCCATTAATACAGGTAACGAGTGGAGGACAGAGGAGCCTCTTAAAGAAGAAGTTACAGGTCTGTGAGAGCCAGAAATCTTGCTTGTTTGTAGGTGACCAAATACTTATTTTCCACCATAATTTGCAAATAAATTCATAAAAAATCCTACAATGTGATTTTCTGGATTTTTTTTCTCTCAGTTTGTCTGTCATAGTTGACGTGTACCTATGATGAAAATTACAGGCCTCTCTCATCTTTTTAAGTGGGAGAACTTGCACAATTGGTGGCTGACTAAATACTTTTTTTCCCCACTGTATGGAATCATGTAGTAACCAAAAAAGTGTTAACCAAATCAAAATATATTTTATATTTGAGATTCTTCAAAGTAGCCACCCTTTACCTTGATGACAGCTTTGCACACTCATGGCATTCTCTCAACCAACTTCATGAGGAATGCTTTTCCAACAGTCTTGAAGGAGTTCCCACATATGCTGAGCACTTGTTGGCTGCTTTTCCTTCACTCTGCGGTCCAACTCATTCCAAACTATCTAAATTGGGTTGAGGTCAGTGATTGTGGAGGACAGGTCGTCTGATGCAGCACTCCATCACTTTCCTTCTTGGTAAAATATCCCTTAAACAGCCTGGAGGTCTGTTGGGTCATTGTCCTGTTGAAAAACAAATGATAGTCCCACTAAGATCAAACCAGATGGGATGGCGTATTGCTGCAGAATGCTGTGGTAGCCATGCTGGTTAAGTGTGCCTTGAATTCTAAATAAATCAATCACAGACAGTGTCACCAGCAAAGCACCCCCACACCTCCTCCTTCATGCTTCACGGTGGGACCACACATGCTGAGATCATCCGTTCACCTACTCTGTGTCTCACAAAGACACGGCGGTTGGAACCAAAAATCTCAAATTTGGACTCATCAGACCAAAGGACAGATTTCCACCGGTCTAATGTCCATTGCTCGTGTTTCTTGGCCCAAGCAAGTCTCTTCTTATTATTGGTGTCCCTTAGTATTGGTTTCTTTGCAGTAATTCGACCATGAAGGCCTGATTCATGTAGTCTCCTCTGAACAGATGATGTTGAGATGTGTCTGTGACTTGAACTCTGTGAAGCATTTCTTTGGGCTGCAATTTCTGAGGCTGGTAACTAATTAACTTATCCTCTGCAGCAGAGGTAACTCTGGGTCTTCCATTCATGTGGCAGTCCTCATGAGAGCCAGTTTCATCATAGAGCTTGATGGTTTTTGAGACTGCACTTTCAAAGTTCTTGAAATGTTCCGGCTTGACTGACCTTCATGTCTTAAAGTAATGATGGACTGAAGTTTCTCTTTGCTTATTTGAGCTGTTCTTGCCATAATATGGACTTGGTCTTTTGCCAAATAGGGCCATCTTCTGTATACCACCCCTACCTTGTCACAACACAACTGATTGGCTCAAACGCATTAAGAAGGAAAGAAATTCCACAAATTAACTTTTAACATGGCACACCTGTTAATTTAAATGCATTCCAGGTGACTACCTCACGAAGCTGGTTGAGAGAATGCCAAGAGTGTGCAAAGCTGTCATCAAGGCAAAGGGTGGCTACTTTGAAGAATCTCAAATATAAAATATATTTTGATTTGTTTAACACTTATTTGGTTACCACATGATTCCATATGTGTTATTTCATAGTTTTGATGTCTTCACTATTATTCTACAATGTAGAAAATAGTAAAAATAGTAGAAAAACCCTGGAATGAGTAGGTGGGTCATACTTTTGACTGGTACTGTACATGGGGACTGTGGTTATGAGACAATTAGCGCATCACTACTAGCCAGCATCTCCCAGAACTGGCACATAAACTGACTCATACACAAACAAATCAGAGGAATAACATAGAAACGTAGGCCTACACGTTCCCCTTTAACTACCCCCATCAATATACACCCCACAACTACTATAGGCCCTGCCTACACAATTTCAACATCATCCTTCTTTAAGGTTTTTACAGCACCGAGCATGAGTCATACAACAAAGGCCCACTCCAACACGTTTTAAAACTGCTCACCAAAGAAGGCTGAGCTACTAGCACCACAGGGTTTCCGTCAGATATGTTTTCAAGGCGGGGTGCAAAGGCCCCTGAAGTAACAGCAACAGCAAAGGTCGGTGACACCAAAATATTTCCTAAGACTGTCTGCGCCACTCACAATGATGTCACTGTAGATATGCCTACTACGTCTCCATCAAGAGATACCTTTGTCCTTGCAAATTAACAAAAAAATAGGTTACCCTATAGGATAACCAGAATTTGCGCCTGCTGTTTTTGGTATGCTAGACAGATGAACCTTGACTTTTTCCACTGCATGAGTGAAGACTGTCATGTCTTCACAAAGAGTGCTTGTGGACACGCACAGACATGCAGTGTAGCTGAGAGACGGCGCGTTCATCACAGCCAGTAGGGCTTTTTAGGTTGCCCTGTGCCCTTGTGCAGAGAACAGACCTGCTGAATCCTGGACTAGCACCAGTAGATTTCAGTCTTCCTTGGCCAATATGTGAGGGCCAGGAATTCGGAGCATTCTTATTGAACCCCCCCCCCCCCCCCCAAAAAAAAGCAAGTATAAGATAAATGCTTTAGTCTTGAGTCGATCATGAATCACAAGGCATTTCTTTTATGCGTTTTATGTCTGTTAGACAGCACCAACAAAAAGCAAAAGGTAAGAGCGGACCCTCTGCACTCAACAACTAGGCTCTATTCAAATACCTTTCAAATACATCCCTTCCTTGAGGTAATCACTGATCATTAAAGTGAGTAGATGCAACGCTTCCTCCCCATTGGTTAAAGGCAAGCAATCTTACTATGTCAGATGAGCTATTTCCTCAAAGAAAGAAGGAAGGGTGCATGTGTTTACTATTCAAAATGGCCTTACTGCAGCGGGTTGTTTGGTGGTTTTTTTCCAGAGGTCAATGATGTGTAGTTGCAAGTGACATCATCTCAAGCAACTTTGCTGTTACATGAAGCAACACAAACTAGATTAAAATTGCATGCAAAATTCACAGCAACTTCCAGGCAACTAACTGCCATTAAGTTACTGTGAAATGCACAGTAACCTCTTAACAGTGCAGCTCTTTATTGTCACATGCTCTTACAAAGATTGCAGAACTGACAGTGTTAAAAGAGGTGCTCAACCTTTGACAACATAACCATCAACCACTTAAACTGTTACAACACTTCCACTGACGGTTGGCACAAATACCCAAAATTCAGTAACTTGTTGTTTAGCGTACTTTCACTGCAACCAGTAGCCTGTAGTGTACCGTAAAATTACAGGCACTTAAAACCCTCTAAGGTCGATGTCCGAGCCCGCAGAAATCTAATAAGCATAATACAAAAATCAGTTTAAGCTAGAGACATGTTTTTTTGCATTGGATGCATCTAAATCCACCGCATTCGCGTATGTAACACATGTCAAAGTGGAATTTTGTTTGTAGACATATTTTTTTATTAATTGTTAATTAAAGCTGAAATGTCTTGAGTTAATAAGTATTCAACCCCTTTGTTATGGCAAGCCTAAATAAGTTCAGGACTAAAAATGTGCTTAACAAATCGCATAATAAGTTGCATGGACTCATTACGTGTTCAATAATAGTGGTTAACATGATTTTTTTATGACTACCCCATCTCTGTACCCCACACATTCAATTATCTGCAAGGTCCCTCAACCACGTATTGAATTTCAAGTACAGATTCAACCGCAAAGACCAGCGAGGTTTTTCAAAGAAGGGCACCGGTTGGTATATGTGTAAAACAAAAAGCAGACACTGAATAACCCTTTGAGCATGGTGAAGTGATTCATTAGGCTTTGGATGGTGTATCAATACACCCAGTCACTACAAAGATACAGGCGTCCTTCCTAACTCAGTTGCCGGAGAGGAAGGAAACTCCTCAGAGATTTCACCATGAGGCCAATGGTGATTTTAAAACAGTTACAGAGTTTAATGGTTGTGATATGAGAAAACTGAGGATGGATCCACAACATTGAAGTTACTCCACTATACTAACCTAAATGACAGAGTGAAAAGAAAGGAGCCTGTACAGAATACAAATATTCCAAAACATGCATCCTGTTTGCAATAAGGCACTTAAGTAATAATGCAAAAGAAATGTGACAAAGAAATTTACTTTTTTTCCTGAATTACAAAGCGTTTATTTATTTTATTTTATTTTTTGTCATTTAGCAGATGCTCTTAACCAGAGCGACTTACAGGAGCAATTAGGGTTAAGTGCATTGCTCAAGGGCACATCGACAGGTTTTTCACCTAGTCGGCTCTGGGATTAGAACCAGCGACCTTTCGGTTACTGGCACAACGCTCTTAACCACTAAGCTACCTGCCGCCACGATGGGTCAAATCCAACACAACACATCACTGAGTACCACTCTTCATATTTTCAAGCATGGTGGTGGCTGCAACATGTTATTGGTATGCTTGTCATCAGCAAGGACTAGGGAGTTTTTTTTAGGATAAAAAGAAACAGAATACAGCTATAAGCACAGGCAAAATCGTAGAGGAAAACCTGGTTCAGTCTGCTTTCCAACAGACAATGGGAGATGAATTCACCTTTCAGCAATAACCTAAAACACAAGGGCAAATCTACACTGGAGTTGCTTACCAAGACAACATTGGTAAGCAAAAAAAACAAAAACAAAAAACAAAAAAAATTGAATGTTCCTGAGTGACCTAGTTACAGTTTTGACTTAAATCGGCTTGAAAGTCTATGGCAAGACTAGAAAATTGCTGTCTAGCAATGATCAACAATCAACTTGACAGAGCTTGAAATTTTTTTTAAAGAATAATGGGCAAATATTGTACAATCCAGGTGTGCAAAGCTCTTAGAGACTTATCCCAAAAGACTCACAGCTGTAATCGCCACCAAAGGAGCTTCTAGATTCTATTGACTCAGGGGAGTGAATACTTATGTAAATGTCATATTTCTGTATTTCATTTTCAATACATTTGCAAACATTTCTAAAAACATGTTTTCACTTTGTTATTATGGGGTATTGTGTGTAGACAGACGGGTAAGAAAGAAAATCAATTTATTCAACTTTGAATTCAGGCTGTAACACAACAAAATGTGGAATAAGTCAAGGGGTATGAATTGTTTTTGAAGGCATACAAAAACTGCAAGTAGATTAGCCTATACTGTGTACCTTCTAAAAAGAAATTACTATGAAATTATGCTCCAGAATTGATTGAGACTAAACTGAAACGCAATGCAGTCACATAGATATGAGTCATCGTGCCATACAGGATGAGTAGATTGATATTCATGTGAGAATTTACTGGGTCAACTCAACTGAGCTCCCACTGCAGAGAGAGGCTTTCATGGTGATTTCACATAAAGGAGCAAACCCAGCCAGGCTGAGCAGACAGCAGCAACACACATAATTGTTACTTAACTGTGGGCCTGGCTGCATATTGGTCTTATGGGATTAATCTAAAATGATCTTTCTCTGGGTTAATGACCCATTAAATTACAGTTATGCGATAACTCATTCACAGGGTTCCCACATAGAGGAACAACTCCCACTTTGTAACTTTAGATTCAACTGGCTGAAAATGAAAGTAAAATTAGGGCTATATGTCTCTCAGTAGTAACAGAGATACTAACACATGGTTGACACAACAAAGCACAGAGAGAATTCCTTTATTTACAGCATCTGTTCCTACAATGGACAGGCAGTGGTGTGTTTGCCCCATACAAGCGCCATGCTGGCAAAGCCTGTTTACCCTCTGGTGAGCCATGGAGGTAACATCATACGATGGACCACAGTGTCCCTCTCTTTAGGCTACGCTATCACAGCGCCATACCTAAGTGAAAGGAATATGGTTGTTGAGTTGTGCTACTAACTTATAATAACACTCCATTATGGGTCTCTGTAGAATACATCTCAGATCTGTATAATTTTGGGGGAAAAGTAGGTTATTATAAATTATATCACTATAGCCTACATACAGAGCACTGAGATTAAGTGTGTGATATGTGTACAGCAGATGTTGCACTCAACATCATGTCAACATACCACATGACATTATTACACTAACTTTCTGAACATTTCCACTTCCACTTTCAAGGTATGAGACTGCAGAGGCATGGAAGGGGGTTAAGATGGGACGGAAATTCTTGATCTTCATATTCAATATGAATGCTTATCACATAATCTCCATTTAAATCATAAACCCAGTCATCAGGCAATCTTGTAATTAGGCTACACTGCACTATGACGAATGCTCTGTCATCAAGATGAAGCAGCGTCTGCACACAAACGTGATATGCTACATACAGGTAAATGCCAAAATAATGGAAACACGAGTAAATGAGGGATATAAAGTATATTGAAAGCAGGTGTTTCCAAATATAAGTTTCGTTCATGGAGCAAAATAAAAAGACCCTACGAATTAGGTCAAGGTGTTTAATTAATTTAGAGGAAGGAAGTTATAGATGCACTTAAATGAACACTAAAAACAGATACACACTAAAATGTGTAGCCATATTACATTAAACAAAATGCTTATATTTTTGCAATGTTCTGGACTACTGCAGGCAATGCAATGCTTTTCATACACAACGGTGAGAGAGAATAACACAGACCCCAATGAATGATACTCCTGCTCTAGGCTACTCTGTCTGCTCCTATCACAGCAGCACAATTACTTAGCCAACACCAATAATAACAAAACAGTATTGTGTTGGAGATTTTCTAAACAAATAACATAAAAAATATATTTTACCTTGATGCTCGAAGTACAAGAAAAGGAAGTCGTCGTCCACCTGGTTGCACGATAGCAGCTCAAAGAATAACGAGTTGCTTCAGCTGTCTGCTATTTCCGGATTTGGTCGAACGTCATGGAAAAATCTAAATGGGATCCTTGGGACGTCCCAACTCTGACGTCACCACATTGAAATTGAAATTTTAAAACGAGTAAGGCAAGGATGATTTAGTGTGAAGATATGTAGAAACTGCTTCGCCAATAGAAATCCCCGATCACTCTTGTAGGCGATGTCATGGCGACGTTGGGCAACTATAGAGCTAATCAACACAGAGTTTCTAAACCCAGAGGCGCAACATCGCAAGACTTCCGGGAACAATTGTGAAGCAGACCAAGCAGACCAGGCCGGAGTTTGGGGTTAGAGAAGTCAATGAGAGAAGTGAAACATTCTTCCTTAGTTGTTAATTTTCTCGAAATCTAAAGGCACAACCTATATTAGAGCCAATGTCTGAAGTAGTTGAACATGTTGTTACTTCAACCTCGTGAAAGTGACAAACTGACACATTTTCATTTTCATCAAAAACAACTTTATATCGAAGGCGTGCCTTTGATTTGATGGCCTGCACATGCGCAGTTCGGCGCGAGATTTCTGCGCATGAGCTTAGCTAGCCAATGTCGCCATGACATCGCCTACAAGCTGAGCAGGGATTTCAGTGGATACCTCAAAGTACCCATAAAACCTAGTGGTCAAACACAGAAATGGTTCCAATCGTTTTTGTACCATAAATTTTTCACATAGTGAATTTTACAAAAACTTCAAACAAAGTATGTGTTTGGTGTAGGCTTAACTTGCCGTGACATTTTGATAACTGTGTAATTCTCTCTTGGACAAGGTGATTTTTATCAATATATTTGCCTCAATTTACTCAATTTCCTCAAACCCTCAAAAAGTTATACAGCTGCACCATCGAGAGCATCCTGACTGGTTGCATCACCGCCTGGTATGGCAACTGCTCGGCCTCCGACCGCAAGGCACTACAGAGGGTAGTGCGTAAGGCCCAGTACATCACTGGGGCCAAGCTTCCTGCCATCCAGGACCTCTATACCAGGCGGTGTCAGAGTTTGGCTCTAAAAATTGTCAAAGACTCCAGCCACCCTAGTCATAGACTGTTCTCCCTGCTACCGCACGACACGCAGTACCGGAGCGCCAAGTCTAGGTCCAAAAGGTTTCTTAACAGCTTCTACCCCCAAGCCATAAGACTCCTGAACAACTAATCATGGCTACCCGGACTGTTTTGTTTAGACATCAAGTCTGTTTTGTAGTTGCATGACTGGAGACAAATATTCAAAGGCACAGTATTTATTTGTTCAGAGTGGTAGGTACATGCATTCACACAGTCTTGATTTGTAGGATCCTTCCCACTGTATGATTGATACAGTATGTCAAGTGATAAAATCTCAAGTTATCAATTAAAAGTTTATGGAAAAACTGCACTTGTCCTCATGTGAAAATTACAGTTTATTAAATATTCTAGAGCTGCAATGTCATCAATTAAATCAAACTTGATTTATATAGCACATTTCTTACAACAAATGTAGTTCAAGGTGTTCAAAGTCATACGTTGAAAGGCACGTGGCACTTAAAATACTTCTTCTTGGCAGGTCTCTATAGGTGACCAGGCTATACTATCTACCACATGTGAATGCAACCGTGGAGCTCATAAGTGTAGCCATGCGGCAGCATTGGCTATTTTCGCAGTTCACAATATCAGCTGTATGGATGTGGAATTCGAGTGGAGGAAGCCACCCCCTTTGTTGTGTGGAGCTTCCTTTTCTGGTAAATGCAGAGCCATTTTTCTTTCCCAATGGAAAATGGCAGCTGCCTGAGCATTTGCAATAATGAAATGATTAAAGTAGTTAGCAGATGTTTCAGTTTAGCTCATTTTGCTGTTAAACAAGGCCATATACACATGTAACAGCACAGTGTTATGTCACTCCTCCTCAAACTATAATTTAGCCAGGTGAATTTGTAGATATATCTGCACAGTATGTTTGTTTGTAAGCTAACTAGCCAGCCAGTTTAAGTTGAATGATTAACTGACTATATTTAAATTAACTGCCAACATCAAAGCAAAGCAGCATCAAAGAAAAGGGCTACCTTCTATCCCAGCATCTGGCATCATCCCTCGTGCCTGGAACTTCAATGTTACCGTTGAACTCCAAATAAGAAGTAAGTAGAGTTGGATAGGTCACACCCTATGAAAATCATCTGGACTGCTTAACGAGAGAGAGAGAGAGAGAGAGAGAGAGAGAGAGAGAGAGAGAGGGAGCGAGAGAGAGAGAGAGAGAGAGAGAGAGAGAGGGAGAGAGAGAGAGAGGGAGAGAGAGAGGGAGGGAGGGAGAGACTGTATCAACATCTTTATCTGGACAGAAAACGCATTCTTTATTATAACACAAATCCACCTTGGACAATGTGACAAGTGGTTCCTCAACACCCAATCCTCATTCCTCATTGTTTGTTCTGGTTTCCCAATCAACAGTCAACATCATTTCTCTTTCCCACCGGAAAATGGCACCTGCAGACCCAAGTGTTGTCACTGGGTTTCCAGTTCGCCCATCTGGACGGAGGAATTATCTGGAATGCTCAACTAGATGATCAGGACAGGATCTGAAAGGAACTGATATGCAGGGATGGAACATAAGGATTTTGAGCACTGGCCAGTAGACCATGATTTCTACCAGCCCGGGGAACATTCAGGTCCTAAACCTGTGGGATGTGATGTTTGTAAAGGCAACATTTCACTGTTGTGTCAGGTTAGTTTGGCACATTGCCCACTAGCCCAGTCTGAAAAGTACTAGCCTCGGGCGAGCTTAATTTCCATCCCTGCTGAAATGTACAGTGCATTCGGAAAGCATTCAGACCCCTTGACTTTTTCCACATTTTGTTACGTTACTGCCTTATTCTAAATTTGATTAAATTGGTTTTTTCCCTCATCAATCTACACACAATACCCCATAATGACAAAGCAAAAAAAGGTTTTTAGAAACTCCGCCATGGTTCGTTGGACAAAGCCTATGTGGAAATAAATGGTGCTTTGTAGGGTGTTTTGGGATAAAAGCCGAAAAGAAAGTCTGTGGGAAACACAGATCTTATACGTTTTGTTCTATGAGATAATCTTCATCAGCTTTTTGTGAATTTTGAAGCATTTAGGGAGTGAACGTTATTTATAATAAGGGTTACGTGGAGAAATCAGACCTCTCTAAAATGAAAGTGTAAATGGATATATTTTACCTAAACCCTCCCTGAATGCTTGAAAAAACAAACAAGTGACCCTCCCCTATCCCCAAAATAATAATTTAAAAAAATTAAGTGGATAGCAGAGAACATTTCTACTATTTACCCTCACTTCTTGGACAGACCAGAGCCTTAGATACATAGTTATAGAAACTGTTCTTCGTCCTGTAAGCACTACAACTGTTGTCTACAAAGCATGTGACAGATAAAAACATTGATTTGATTTGATTTGTTTGAACCACACGAACGTGACCAAAGACATGACTGAAACAGAACCAACTTGCTACGATACATGTTAGGCCCCTTGATAACAATCGAGCAAAGTGTCCATGCCCTGAAGAATTCAGGCTGTTCTGGAGGTACTAGATGGTACCTAATAAACTGTCCACTGAGTGTATACAAATGAATGTCACATTTGATGCTCTCTCTCACTAATTGATTGTACAATGTAGGCCTACACACATATGATTTCAGTTTGTGTGAGTGTGTAATATGGGGGTTGGAGACATGTTTATTTCAACATTATGAAGAAAAACTTGAATAAACAATAGCAACACTGCCACATTGATTTGATTTGTTTGAACCACACGAATGTGACCAAAGACATGACTGAAACAGAACCAACTTGCTACGATACATGTTAGGTCCCTTGATAACAATCGAGCAAAGTGTCCATGCCCTGAAGAATTCAGGCTGTTCTGGAGGTACTAGATGGTACCACCTGGACTAGCTGGCGAGTAGTTATTAGCAACGGTATAGTTGTTTCACGCCTGAGAGTGCCTGTAATTACGCCAGCTGGCTGCCTACAATAATTACATACAATAATTGCCTACCATTCAGCTGTTTTCTAACCTCATTGTCTGAACCGTTAACATTAGGTAGCAAGTGGCTACTGTGCTTGAAATTTAGCTAGCTTGTTGCTACCTGGATAGCTACTAGTAAACAATAGCTGGAACGACCTAGCGAACAGACGCGAACTGGCTGAGTCAATTCAGTGGCTAGCTTTGCACTTGGCTAGCTAACAGTAGCTGCTAGGGGTAAGTCATAACTTACATTTGTGTTTTGTTTTTTACATATTGGTAGCCCGAGTCGTTCAAGGAATTCGGGACATGGGTGACTAGTTAACGTTAGCTTGGCTCTCTCTGTGTGTTCGTGCCGTGAAAGGAGGGGTTCTTCTTTGTCTGAAAGCAATGGCTAGCTAGCTTGCTAACTATTCTAGCTAACTAACTGGCTGAATAAGTTGACGACGGACTCGCTTAAGCTGTCGGGACTAACCCACAACGTTAGACACGGACACGAACGATCTGCTTGCGTGTTGATACACTGGTGGTTTGTTGTGGCCGAGTATTGGCGCTAAACCGTGTTGTTGGAGTCCGGCATGCTAGCTGGCTGTGGTGTCTTATGACTAGGTGCCTGGACGATTTTCACGGAATAATACTGTACCTAGTTAGCTAGCTGAATAAACTAAGTTAGTCTATTCCTAGAAAACATTGAACCGCTGTAGTTTACAACAATTATAGTTTCTGAGGTGGAAGTTGGGAGAGTTATATTTGGGAGTTGTGGTGAGGGAGGCCCCGCTCTCTCCTTTCCCAGATGTTTAGTTCATTTCATTCCGATCTCCTCTGCATTATTGTAGCCATTTGCTGCAGCCTGTCAACTATGCCTCTGCCTATCCCTGTTCTCTCCTCTCCGCACAGGCTATACAAACGCCTCACACCGCGTGGCTGCTGCCTCTCTAACCTGGTGGTCCCTGCACGCACCACCCACGTGGAGTTCCAGGTCTCAGGCAGCCTCTGGAACTGCCGTTCTGCTGCCAACAAGGCAGAGTTCATCTCAGCCTATGCTACCCTCCAGTCCCTCGACTTTTTGGCGCTGACGGAAACATGGATTACCACTGAAAACACTGCTACTCCTACTGCTCTCTCCTCGTCTGACCATGTGTTCTCGCATACCCCGAGAGCATCTGGTCAGCGGGGTGGTGGCACAGGAATCCTCATCTCTCCCAAGTGGACATTCTCAATTTTTCCCCTGACCCATCTGTCTATCTCCTCATTTGAATTCCATGCTGTCACAGTCACTAGCCCATTTAAGCTTAATATCCTTGTCATCTATCGCCCTCCAGGTTCCCTTGGAGAGTTCATCAATGAGCTTGACGCCTTGATAAGTTCCTTTCCTGAGGATGGCTCACCCCTCACAGTTCTGGGGGATTTCAACCTCCCTACGTCTACATTTGACTCATTTCTCTCTGCCTCCTTCTTTCCACTCCTCTCCTCTTTTGACCTCACCCTCTCACCGTCCCCCCCTACTCACAAGGCAGGCAATACGCTTGACCTCATCTTTACTAGATGCTGTTGTTCTACTAATCTCACTGCAACTCCCCTCCATGTCTCCGACCACTACTTTGTATCCTTTTCTCTCTCGCTCTCCTCCAACACTACTCACTCTGCCCCTACACAGATGGTAATGCGCCGTCGCAACCTTCGCTCTCTCTCTCCCGCTACTCTCTCCTCTTCCATCCTATCATCTCTTCCCTCTGCTCAATCCTTCTCCTTCCAATCTCCTGATTCTGCCTCCTCAACCCTCCTCTCCTCCCTTTCTGCATCCTTTGACTCTCTATGTCCCCTATCCTCCCAGCCGGCTCGGTCCTCCCCTCCAGCTCCGTGGCTTGATGACTCATTGCGAGCTCACAGAACAGAGCTCCGGGCAGCTGAGCGGAAATGGAAGAAAACTAGACTCCCTGCGGACCTGGCATCTTTTCACTCCCTCCTCTCTACATTTTCTTCATCTGTTTCTGCTGCTAAGGCCACTTTCTACCACTCTAAATTGCAAGCATCTGCCTCTAACCCTAGGAAGCTCTTTGCCACATTCTCCTCCCTGCTGAATCCTCACCCCCCCCCCCCTCCTCCCTCTCTGTGGATGACTTCGTCAACCATTTTGAAAAGAAGGTTGACGACATCCGATCCTCGTTTGTTAAGTCAAATGACACTGCTGGTCCTGCTCACACTGCCCAACCCTATGCTTTGACTTCTTTCTCCCCTCTCTCTCCAGATAAAATCTTGCGACTTGTGATGGCAGGCCGCCCAACAACCTGCCCGCTTGACCCTATCCCCTCCTCTCTTCTCCAGACCATCTCCGGTGACCTTCTCCCTTACCTCACCTCGCTGATCAACTCATCCTTGACCGCTGGCTATGTCCCTTCCGTCTTCAAGAGAGCGAGAGTTGCACCCCTTCTCAAAAAACCAACACTCGACCACTCTGATGTCAACAACTACAGACCAGTATCCCTTTTTCTTTTCTCTCCAAAACTATTGAGCGTGCCGTCTTTAGCCAACTCTCTTGCTATCTCTCTCAGAATGACCTTCTTGATCCAAACCAGTCAGATTTCAAGACTGGTCATTCAACTGAGACTGCTCTTCTCTGTGTCACGGAGGCTCTCCGCACTGCTAAAGCTAACTCTCTCTCCTCTGCTCTTGTCCTTCTAGACCTGTCTGCTGCCTTTGATACTGTGAACCATCAGATCCTCCTCTCCACCCTCTCCGAGCTGGGCATCTCCGGCGCGGCTCACTCTTGGATTGCGTCCTACCTGACCGGTCGCTCCTACCAAGTGGCGTGGCGAGAAGCTGTCTCCGCACCATGTGCTCTCACCACTGGTGTCCCCCAGGGCTCAGTTCTAGGCCCTCTCCTATTCTCGCTATACACCAAGTCACTTGGCTCTGTCATCTCCTCACATGGCCTCTCCTATCATTGCTACGCGGATGACACACAACTAATCTTCTCCTTTCCCCCTTCTGATAACCAGGTGGCGAATCGCATCTCTGCATGTCTGGCAGACATATCAGTATGGATGACGGATCACCACCTCAAGCTGAACCTTGGCAAGACGGAGCTGCTCTTCCTCCCGGGGAAGGAATGCCTGTTCCATGATCTCGCCATCACGGTTGACAACTCCGTTGTGTCCTCCTCCCAGAGTGCGAAGAGCCTTGGCGTGACCCTGGACAACACCCTGTCGTTCTCCGCTAACATCAAGGCGGTGACCCGATCCTGTAGGTTCATGCTCTACAACATTCGGAGAGTACGACCCTGCCTTACACAGGAAGCGGCACAGGTCCTAATCCAGGCACTTGTCATCTCCCGTCTGGATTACTGCAACTCGCTGTTGGCTGGGCTCCCTGCCTGTGCCATTAAACCCCTACAACTCATCCAGAATGCTGCAGCCCGTCTGGTGTTCAACCTTCCCAAGTTCTCTCACGTCACCCCGCTCCTCCGCACACTCCACTGGATTCCAGTTGAAGCTCGCATCTGCTACAAGACCATGGTGCTTGCCTACGGAGCTGTGAGGGGAACGGCACCTCCGTACCTTCAGGCTCTGATCAGTCCCTACACCCAAACGAGGGCATTGCGTTCATCCACCTCTGGCCTGCTGGCTCCCCTACCTCTGCGGAAGCATAGTTCCCGCTCAGCCCAGTCAAAACTGTTCGCTGCTCTGGCACCCCAATGGTGGAACAAGCTCCCTCACGACGCCAGGACAGCGGAGTCACACACCACCTTCCGGAGACATTTGAAACCCCACCTCTTTAAGGAATACCTGGGATAGGATAAAGTAATCCTTAACTTGAATAAACAATAGCAACACTGCCATGTTGATCTGAGCCTTGCTGTTACAAAAACACATTAGTGTCTGACGTTCTGTCACAGATGCACCTCCTCCGACTTCACTTTTCAACTTTCTTCTGCACAGTTGGTTGCTTTCGCCTTACCATTCAAACGCGCCCAAAGGTACTCCTTCAATATAAAGTTGTTTTTGAGGTTGGAATAATAACATGTTCAGCTACTTAAGACGTTGGCTGAAATCTAGGTTGTGCCTTTTGATTTCAAGGAATTGAACTAAGGAAGAATTGTTCACTTCTCTCATTTACTTCTCAAACCCCAAATCCCGGTATGGGACTTCCTAAAAATGCCACTTCGATACAGCTACAGTGGCTTGCAAAAGTATTCACCCCCCTTGGCATTTTTCCTATTTTGTTGCCTTACAACCTGTATCATTTCATTTACATGCCTACCACTTTGAAGATTCAAAATATTTTGTAGAGCCACCTTTTCAAGCAATTACAGCTGCAAGTCTCTTGGGGTATGTCTCTATAAGTTTGGCACATCTAGCCACTGGGATTTATGCCCATTCTTCAAGGCAAAACTGCTCCAGCTCCTTCAAGTTGGATGGGTTCCGCTGGTGTACAGCAATCTTTAAGTCATTCCACAAATTCTCAATTGGATTGAGGTCTGGGCTTTGACTAGGCCATTCAAAGACATGTAAATGTTTCCCCTTAAACCACTCAAGTGTTGCTTTAGCAGTATGCTTAGGGTCATTGTTCTGCTGGAAGGTGAACCTCCGTCCCAGTCTCAAATCTCTGGAAGACTGAAACAGGTTTCCCTCAAGAATTTCTCTGTATTTAGCGCCATCCATCATTCCTTCAATTCTGACCAGTTTCCCAGTCCCTGCAGATGAAAAACATCCCCACAGCATGATGCTGCCACCACCATGCTTCACTGTGGGGATGGTGTTCTCGGGGTGATGAGAGGTGTTGTGTTTGCGCCAGACATAGCGTTTTCCTTGATGGCCAAAAAGCTAAATTTTAATCTCATCTGACCAGAGTACCTTCTTCTATATGTTTGGGGAGTCTCCCACATGCCTTTTGGTGAACACCAACTCTGTGGAGTGTACGGCTTAAAGTGGTCCTATGAACAGATACTCCAATCTCCGCTGTGGAGCTTTGCAGCTCTTTCAGGGTTATCTTTGGTCTCTTTGTTGCCTCTCTGATTAATGCCCTCCTTGCCTGGTCCGTGATTTCTGGTGGGTGGCCCTCTCTTGGCAAGTTTGTTGTGGTGCCATATTCTTTCCATTTTTTTATAATGGATTTAATGGTGCTCCGTGGGATGTTCGAAGTTTCTGATATTTTTTTATAACCCAACCCTGATCTGTACTTCTCCACAACTTTGTCCCTGACCTGTTTGGAGAGCTCCTTGGTCTTCATGGTGCCGCTTGCTTGGTGGTGCCCCTTGCTTAGTGGTGTTGCAGACTCTGGGGCCTTTCAGAACAGGTGTATATATATTGAGATCATGTGACAGATCATTTGACACTTAGATTGCACACAGGTGGACTTTATTTAACGAATTATGTGACTTCTGAAGGTAATTGGTTGCACCAGATCTTATTTAGGGGCTTCATAGCAAAGGGGGAGAATACATATGCACGCACCACTTTTCCGTTATTTCTATTTTAGAATTCTTTGAAACAAGTTATTATTTTCATTTCCCTTCACCAATTTGGAATATTTTGTGTATGTCCATTACATGAAATCCAAATAAAAATAAATTTAAATTACAGGTTGTAATGCAACAAAATAGGAAAACGCCAAGGGGGATGAATACTTTTGCAAGGCACTGTACTACCGGAAGTTACTTTTAGTAGCAGATTAGGAGAGCATTTTCGCTAACCCTACCCCTTTTCCTAACATTAACCTTATATCCTAACCTGCTACGTTAATTATCCACTGCTCAATGAGAAAAGTGAACAATCTGTTGCGTAAGTTCTCCTATTCTGGTACGAAAAAGTCACTTCCAGTCTTAGCTGTATCAAAGTGGAGTGTTTTTAGGGAATATTGACTGGTCTGCCAAGTCTGCTTCGCAAGCGTTCTGAGAAGTCTCAAGATGTTGGGCCTATGCGTTTAGAAACTCTGTGGTTAAGGTTAGGGTTAAGGTTTAACGTTAGGTTTAGGTAAGGGTTAGGGTAGGGGTTAAAGACAAAGGAACTTTGGCGACTACTAAGTATTTTTTAATAACCTTTTATTGCAGTGGGCTGAATCAGGGTCACACAGAGTGTTTCTTGGTATTCATAAACAAACATACTTTGAAACAAAAGTATACACCTCACACGCTTTAAAAAAAGACACCTGTACCATGTCAGATATAGAGTTGAAATATATTCAACTTTGAGTTTGCATCCCAATATTACACTTTATATACAGTACCAGTCAAAAGATTGGACACACCTACTCATTCAAGGGTTTTTCTTTATTCTTACTATTTTCTACATTGTAGAATAATAGTGAAGACATCAAAACTATGAAATAACACATATGGAATCATGTAGTAACCAAAAAAGTGTTAAACAAATCAAAATATATTTTATATTTGAGATTCTTCAAATAGCCACCCTTTGCCTTGATGACAGCTTTGCACACTCTTGGCATTCTCTCAACCAGCTTCACCTGTAATGCTTTTCCAACAGTCTTGAAGAGTTCCCACATGTGCTGAGCACTTGTTGGCTGCTTTTCCTTCACTCTGCGGTCCAACTCATCCCAAACCATCTCAATTGGGTTGAGATCGGGGGATTGTGGAGGCTAGGTCATCTGATGCAGCACTCCATCACTCTCCTTCTTGGTAAAATAGCCCTTAAACAGCCTGGAGGTTTGCTGGGTCATTGTCCTATTGAAAAACAAATGATAGTCCCACTAAGCCCAAACCAGATGGCGTATCACTGCAGAATGCGATGGTAGCCATGCTGGTTAAGTGTGCCTTGAATTCTAAATAAATCACAGACAGTGTCACCTGCAAAGCACCCCCACACCATAACACCTCCTCCTTCATGCTTCACGGTGGGAAATACACATGCGGAGATCATACGTTCACCCACACCGCGTCTCACAAAGCCACGGTGGCTGGAACCAAAAATCTCAAATTTGGACTCCAGACCAAAGGACAAATTTCCATCGGTCTAATGTCCATTGCTTGTGTTTCTTGGCCCAAGCAAGTCTCTTCTTATTATTGGTGTCCTTTAGTAGTGGTTTCTTTGTAGCAATTCGACCATGAAGTCCTGATTCACACAGTCTCCTCTGAACAGTTGATGTTGAGATGTGTCTGTTACTTGAACTCTGTGAAGCATTTTTTTGGGGCTGCAATTTCTGAGGCTGGTAACTCTAATGAACTTATCCTCTGCAGCAGAGGTAACTCTGGGTCTTCCATTCCTGTGGCGTTCCTCATGAGAGCCAGTTTCATCATAGCGCTTGATGGTTTTTGCGACTGCACTTGAAGAAACTTTCAAAGTTCTTGAAATGTTTGGGATTGACTGACCTTCATGTCTTAAAGTAATGATGGACCGTTGTTTCGCTTTGCTTATTTGAGATGTTCTTGCCATAATACTTGGTCTTTTACCAAATAGGCTATCTTCTGTATACCCCCGCTACCTTGTCACAACACAACTGATTGGCTCAAACGCATTAAGATGGAAAGAAATTCCACAAATAACTTTTAAGAAGGCACACCTGTTAATTGAAATGCATTCCAGGTGACTACCTCATGAAGCTGGTTGAAAGAATGCCAAGAGTGTGCAAAGATGTCATCAAGGCAAAGGGTGGCTTTTTGAATAATCTCAAATATAAAATATATTTTGATTTGATTTGTTTAACACTTTTTTGGTTACTACATGATTCCATATGTGTTATTTCATAGTTTTGATGTCTTCACTATTATTCTACAATGTAAAAAATAGTTAAAATAAATAAAAACCCTGGGGGGAGCGCGGCTCAAGCCGCAGGACGACGCTGACAAGAGGAAAGGTCCCGAGGACCAGGAGCTGGCTGGTCACTTCTGCTGAGGCGCGGGAACCTGTCGAGCCAGCTGAGGCGCGGGAACCTGTCGAGCCAGCTGAGGCGCGGGAGCATGTCTAGCCTGCTGAGGCGCGGGAGCCTGTCGAGCCTGCTGAGGCGCGGGGGCTTCTGCTGAGACATGGGAACCTGTCGAGCCAGCAAGGGAACCTGTCGAGCCAGCTGAGGCATGGGAACCTGTCGAGCCAGCTGAGGCTTGGGAACCTGTCGAGCCAGCTGAGGCTTGGGAACCTGTCCAGCCAGCTGAGGCATGGTTGGTGGTTGCATCTGCTGCCAAGGCATGGCCGGTTGCTTCGGCTGTGGCATTTGGACCCGACATCATCACTGTTGCTTCCATTTGTGAGGCAGTATTCTGTAACGCAGACGCCGGGAGTCGAGAAGCAAGTACAGGGGTATTAATAATACAATACACAATACAAAACAAGAGTAGCATCTGGACATGAAAAACATAATAAATAATAATAATATGCCATTTAGCAGACGCTTTTATCCAAAGCGTCTTACAGTCATGCGTGCATACATTTTTGTGTATGGGTGGTCCCGGGGATCGAACCCACTACCTTGGCGTTACAAGCGCCGTGCTCTACCAGCTGAGCTACAGAGGACCATAACTAATACTGCCTGGGGAATGAACCAAAGGAAGTGATAGATATAGGGGAGGTAATCAGTGAAGTGATGGAGTCCAGGTGAGTCTCATAATGAGGCAAAGGTGCGCGTAACGATGGTGGAAGGTGTGTGTAATAATAAGTAAACTGGCAACGTCGAGTGCCGGAGAGGAGGAGCGGGAGTAGACGTGACAGAGATGCTCTTTGGGAAGAATTAATTTATATGAAAAGGGGTGCCCAAAAATTGGGGCATGGTACCAAGGAAGTCCTTGTGGATAGGAACACATCCATCCATCAGAGCATTAGGAGGAATAATGTACCACTGTTTAAAAATGCTAAAGCAAAGCCAGTCACAAAAGAGAAAAGGCAACTATCAGCATAAAACATTTATTGTACACTTTTCAGCCGACTTTACATTGCGATCAAATTCCGAGATGGAAACCTGGACGAGTTTTTCACTCATGAGAATAACCCATGTCCGGAATGCTTAACCTGCCAACCCTAAAATCTGATCTACTAGGCCTGATCGCTGTAGATTCCTACCCACCAGTGCCCTCTTCTTTTGATGCCAAAATCATTGTCATGGTCCATTCCTTGCCTACCCACAAATTTCCACATTTGCCGAATATGGCAGTAGTGCCTTGGGTAGAGCACCAGTTGAAAAACTGCAATAGAATCGATATTGTGTGAGACACATACAAAGAAGATAGTCTAAAAGATTAAATGAGAGAGAAGCAAGAAAAAGGCATCCGAAAGAAAGTTGGGGAGACAACCAAACTTCCATGTATGTTCTCTGACTTTCACAGAAATCCTAATAACTAGGGGTGTAACGATCCATCTACTACATCGATGTATCGATTTATATTCCTATGAATCAACTACATCGATCTGTGCTCGGCGAGTTGGCCTTTTGGACAACATATATCAATCTAACATCGTTTTAAAATGTAATAAATCGATTGTATCGATACTAGGAAATAACCCATTGGATTTAAGCATGTCAGACTTTATATGGATGTTTTTTCTTAGCACTTTTAATGATAAAGGCTTTAAACATTACTCGATTCAGTCTGCCTATCCATGACGTCATCGCCCCGCACCAGCAGCAGCGCAAAGGCGCAAAGACAACAAAACATAGCATGGCGGACGACAGAGGAGAAGCCGACGAGCGAGAAATTATCAAGCCACCATTGCGGTCCTTACAAGAAACAGGAATCTAGGAAACTTCACCTGCACTGTCCAGTATCCAGGTATTTATTTCAGTCACACTGGTTGAATTTTTGGCTAAAAGGTCACTGAATCGTTTCGGATCGTATCGTTCTAAATGAACCAATATCGTCCTTGAATCGTATCGACAACCACGAATCGTGATACAAATCGAATCGTTGTTAAAACGAATCGTTACACCCCTACTAATAACAAACAGGAGCTTTTCAAAATGTTGACACAGAAGGTGTGTGCCAATGAATCTGAAGATGGAAAAGATCTATGCTAAAATTGATGAGTATGTGGTCTCAAAGGGCTCTCTGCCATCAATGTCGGAATGTGACCAAGAAGAGGCAGACACAAGAGTATGCCTTCATCTTGAAGATGCCCTTCAACCGGGTGCACAAACTATTACTGTCACGGTTCTCTAAGACCGAACCCAGAAGCAGACCAGGACAAGGTGAGTTGAACGAATGTGAGTGTTTATTTACAGATTCAAAAGATGCAGAATAATCCAGGAGACGGAGCGGGTGGCAGAGATGAGTAGGTGGTGGTGAAGTGGCAGATTAACTGATGGCACGGCAGGGGTTGGGTGAAGGTTCCGGGAGAATGACTGTAGACAGAAAAAACCGAGGTAAGTACAAGGCAGGTCAACAAGGTGCAAAAAAACAACAAAACTAATACTAGTACTCAGAGGCTGATACGCTGGCAAAACATACTGTTAATGGCTAACGATCCGGCAGGGAATGGATGTCAGGTCAGAGCTTATGAAGGGGTGATGATCAGGACCAGGTGTGCCGAAGCTGATGAGAAGCAGGTGCGGGTAATCGAGAGATCACCCGCCTAGCAACGTCGCCCGGCAACCGGACAGGGTGCGTTCAGGAACCTTCGGGAAACAGGAGATTCAGAGCAGAAAAACAGCAACACAGGCAGGAACAGACTCAGGACGCAGGGTTCATGACAATTACAGTGGATACAGACATCATTGTCCTCCTTGCTGGCTGTTCTTCCATTTTACCAAGGATTATTCAACCATAAAGCTGTGGATTGCTTTTGGTATGGGTAAAAACTACCAGGAGATTTGCATCAACAACATCTACGAGAAGCTTGGAATTCACAAGAGTTTGGCTTTGTCAGGCTTCCACGCATTCACAGGTTGTGATACAACTTCATAGTTTAATGGAAAGGGCAAAAATACATATTGGAGTGCATGGAAGTCATTTCCAAAGGTGACTGATGCCTTCGTTTCCATGGCAGCTGAACCATTTCAACCCCTTGATCTGAACTCGTCCACTTTCACATTGATTGAGAGATACACCTGTGTTCTCTATGACAAGGCAACCAGCCTAGATTGTGTCAATGATCTGAGGAAGGATCTCTTCTCCATGAGGTAGTTCTCAATGGAGAACATCCCCCCAACACAGGCTGCACTGCTGCTACATTCAAACCGAGCAGTGTACCAAACAAGCATTTGGTCAACACGTCTGATAACCATCCAATCGGGGCCTTCACCAGAAAGACTTGGATGAGCTAAAACAGTTGATTCCTGGACCCCTTTGTGGACACTCTTACGAGTGGCTGATAAAGCTTGAAGAGAACTCCTGAGGTGTGGCTGCAAAAGTGAGCCCCTCTGTTCTCTGACCTGTCGATACCAGGATGCTAGATTGTCATGTACTGCATTATGCCACTGTGCTGTCACATGTGAACCAGGACCCTAAAACTTGTATTTTCTTTACTAATCAGATCTTAAAGCCAGACTCAGTAAGTGCAAAATAAAATAATGCATTATCAATTTTGGTTTATATCTCTCAAATAAGAGATATTAAGTCTTAATTTTACTTATTCAATGCTTTGACGCCACAGCACTGGAAATACCGGAACTTTTTTCAATTTTCCCCCCTTCAGGTTTGTTTACATTTTGCAGCTGATTTCTCAGCAAGGCGACGTGATGACGTTGGGCTCGAGTGTATTCAAGCTGTAATCTCACTCACACGGTGAGTGATGTTCACAACTCAACTGTCACTCTGCCATAGTGCCGTTTAGCCTTACAGACAATCCAGTCAGACTATAACCAAAGATACTGGTAAGAGTACTTTTTGGAATAAAACATTCAATTATTTTATGTAATTAGCCATCATCCATTATATTGTACACTTTGTTCTGTTCTGGAAAATAGCTAGTTCCTGCCAACCTGTTATGCATGTTCTGTAGTGTTCAGCTGTGTTCTACCTGTTGGCTAGACTGGGCAGCTAAGTTTTAGCAAACTAACAGTTAGCTAACTTTAGGCTCGTCATAATCAAAAATGCTTGTTTTCATTTAATGTATTAGCAAAACATTTTCAGTATATTTGTGTTAGCTAATTAGTCACGTTTGTCTTCCTTCCACAACATAAAAATCCAAAGCGCTAACGTTATCAGAGATGTCAGATCACATCGAGGTAATACAGCTAATATCTAATGACCATATGAATGTATCAATAGTTGTAGCTAAGTTAGCTAGCTAGCTATCAGTCATACCTCAATGAAATATTTACAGCAAATTATATTACCATCTACTAATTGCTATTCTTACATAGAGCATATTTTCTGTCAATTGCTGGCAGCAACATTTCACCAGGTCAAATTTCTGGTACAGGTAAATGTACTTGGCGGATAAAGATGATCCTGATTCTTGAATGATTGCTTTTAAAAGAATCTGCTGCCTGAACATGGCACACATAGGCCTACACAGAGAGGGAGAGCCAGGGGCAGAGGTCCAAGGGTCCGTGGAGGATTGCTGAGGGCCAGTGTAGAGACAGGGGCCGATGTAGAGAGCAGGGCCCATGTACTGTAGAGAGCAGGGCAAGAGGATCAAACAGGGCCAGGGGAGGGAACAGGGGGAGAGGTAAAACTTTTTTTTAAATATATATCTTATCACTCATACCTAGCCCTCGGCTGACATGTGCCTGAACCAGCTCCTGGATGGCTGGTGGTGGAATATCAGGGAGAAGGCCAAAATACCTTGGGTCACTGGCTACATGAGGGATGATCCTTGGCATTCCTACGTTGGATGCCAACATCTATTTGACCACACCTGCTTGCAGCTCAGGGATGTAACTGTAGGGTTTTGGGGTCTTCTTCGCAAGCACTGTCCATCTTTTGGACTTAAAAAAAAAGTGTCTGTAGTAGCTGAGGGTATAGAACACAGAACAGTAAATAAAGAGTCATTAGTATTACAATATAGATATAACCAATAGGCAGTAAAAATGTGCTGCTGCACTGAACAAGTTCGGGCAGTATGAAAATGTATGCACTCACTAACTGTAAGTCGCTCTGGATAAGAGTGTCTGCTAAATGACTAAAATGTAAAAATGGGCAGGTTCTGGTTCTGACCGGAGATGTAAATAATAGTCCGCATGTGCAGAACAGAACGGCAGGTAAACAGGAATCACTCACATCTTGTTGCCAGCTTTGTTCCTCAGAGCAGGCCTCTCTTGATGTTGATTGTAGTCCAATGCTGCCAGGAGTGTCCAGGAGTGTCCTGGCCTCATATATGGGTGGTGTGAAGGCGAACCTCTTGCTGGCATACATCACAATGTCATTCTGGAATGCCTCCAGCTATGCAGTTGACCTGAGCATCACAATTAACCCTACTGTATGTGTGTCATCTCATCAAACATATAAACATATATGACACATACAGTGGGGAAAAAAGGTATTTAGTCAGCCACCAATTGTGCAAGTTCTCCCACTTAAAAAGATGAGAGAGACCTGTAATTTTCATCATAGGTACACTTCAACTATGACAGACAAAATGAGAAAAGAAAATCCAGAAAATCACATTGTAGCATTTTTTATGAATTTATTTGCAAATTATGGTGGAAAATAAGTATTTGGTCACCTACAAACAAGCAAGATTTCTGGCTCTCACAGACCTGTAACTTCTTCTTTAAGAGGCTCCTCTGTCCTCCACTCGTTACCTGTATTAATGGCACCTGTTTGAACTTGTTATCAGTATAAAAGACACCTGTCCACAACCTCAAACAGTCACACTCCAAACTCCACTATGGCCAAGACCAAAGAGCTGTCAAAGGACACCAGAAACAAAATTGTAGATCTGCACCAGGCTGGGAAGACTGAATCTGCAATAGGTAAGTAGCTTGGTTTGAAGAAATCAACTGTGGGAGCAATTATTAGGAAATGGAAGACATACAAGACCACTGATAATCTCCCTTGATCTGGGGCTCCACGCAAGATCTCACCCCGTGGGGTCAAAATGATCACAAGAACGGTGAGCAAAAATCCCAGAACCACACAGGGGGACCTAGTGAATGACCTGCAGAGAGCTGGGACCAAAGTAACAAAGCCTACCATCAGTAACACACTACGCCGCCAGGGACTCAAATCCTGCAGTGCCAGACGTGTCCCCCTGCTTAAGCCAGTACATGTCCAGGCCCGTCTGAAGTTTGCTAGAGTGCATTTGGATGATCCAGAAGAGGATTGGAGAATGTCATATGGTCAGATGAAACCAAAATAGAACTTTTTGGTAAAAACTCAACTCGTCGTGTTTGGAGGACAAAGAATGCTGAGTTGCATCCAAAGAACACCATACCTACTGTGAAGCATGGGGGTGGAAACATCATGCTTTGGGGCTGTTTTTCTGCAAAGGGACCAGGACGACTGATCCGTGTAAAGGACAGAATGAATGGGGCCATGTATCGTGAGATTTTGAGGGAAAACCTCCTTCCATCAGCAAGGGCATTGAAGATTAAACGTGGCTGGGTCTTTCAGCATGACAATGATCCCAAACACACCGCCCGGGCAACGAAGGAGTGGCTTCGTAAGAAGCATTTCAAGGTCCTCTAGTGGCCTAGCCAGTCTCCAGATCTCAACCCCATAGAAAATCTTTGGAGGGAGTTGAAAGTCTGTGTTGCCCAGCGACAGCCCCAAAACATCACTGCTCTAGAGGAGATCTGCATGGAGGAATGGGCCAAAATACCAGCAACAGTGTGTGAAAACCTTGTGAAGACTTACAGAAAACGTTTGACCTGTGTCATTGCCAACAAAGGGTATATAACAAAGTATTGAGAAACTTTTGTTATTGACCAAATACTTATTTACCACCATAATTTGCAAATCAATTCATTAAAAATCCTACAATGTGATTTTCTGGAGAAAAAAAATCTCATTTTGTCTGTCATAGTTGACGTGTACCTATGATGAAAATTACAGGCCTCTCTCATCTTTTTAAGTGGGAGAACTTGCACAATTGGTGGCTGACTAAATACTTTTTTTCCCCACTGTATGATTCACAGTCCCTAAAAGCCAGGTATTTGGGGATATCTTTAAGCTACCTCTTGTTGAGCACAATTTCAGTCAGTCTTCTGGGCTGCTGAATCTCTCTCCATCCATGATTTTGGTCATGCTGACAGCTGCCGAAGGCCCATTCGTGTTGCCCTACAACATGGTGCAGGATGTCTCTCCACATGTTCTACAACAGTGAAACGTGCACATCACTGTGTGTGATGTTTGAGAATTCAAGTCTGTGCAATTACACAATTTGAATTCCATTGAGAGATGAAATTACTATTGTTGAATTACTATGAGTTGATATTATTGGAGCCATGCATTGTCTGTTGTCTAGATGTGTTTGCGTATTGTTAAATTCAAAATATAAAGAACTTACTCGTTAGGGCAGAAATGTGGGTGTGGGCATCAGTACAGACTTCAGTCAGTGGGACTTGGGTCACCAGCTTGTCCATCGTCCTTATGAAGCCCTCTTTCTCCATTCTGCAGGAGCTCCGGTGGGTTTCCATTTTGTCGATGGTCACGATGGAGAGGATTTCCTTGGTCTCATTCTCCATTGCTGCATAAGAACAGTACTGGGCACAATGTCCAGGACTGTCCATACGACCATCAGCTGCAACACCAAATAAGACTTTTAAATGTCTATTCTATGTAATAAGGGTGATTTCACAACCGGAAGGCCCCAAAAATTTTTGGGTATCCCAGATTGTTCTGGCAATTCTCACATAGAAAGTTCATTGGCAGGAAGGACGTCGGATATGCTTTTTACATCTGTATCACAAACAATTGAGAAAATCGTGAACTTTTGAAGATTTTACCGTCTTTATACATTCATTTACAAACATATTTCCTCTTAATATAGTTTCTATGTTTCTAATTTCCCAACCTTACGATATTGATAACTTAACAAGTATGACAACAGCATCTTTCGTTTTCAGTCGGTCGATGGTTTCATTATGTTTGTGCTGCCAGAACTCCTTGATGGCCCCAACGCACTACAGCTGCTGTATCTTGAAGAAGGAGTCTCTGGAAACAACCCCCATGTTCATGAATTTGAAGAATAAGGAGATCTTTCCATAGTTGTTCCCAGAGAGCAGGATGTTAGACGCCAGCATGAAATCCCCAACCTGCATCCACAACTTAAACGTTGGCTGTTAGTTCCACTTCCATACTGTGTGACCATTGGAACATATCTGAAACAGAAATAGAAAAAATATATATATATATTTGAGGCATTGTTAGTGAACATGTCACTGCCAAAGAAAGGAATTCTCACCCGTTCTATCACAGTTGCTGTGCCCCTTGATCTAACTCACTTCAAATGGTGCTGTGGCTTGACAAGCCCTCTTCTGACAATTAGCAATTGGGAGTCTGAGAAATGTCACCAATTCCCTCAAGTTCAGGTCATATGCAATAGATGCATGTTGTCCAACAATGTCATCTTCACACAGGACCTGATACTTGTCGGGAATTTGTGACAAATCCTGTGTCTTCAGAGAGATGATGATGATCAAGCACAGACTCATCGAGGCTAAGGCACTGTCAGTTTTACAAACATTGGAGTAAAACAAGCTTATATTTTGGGTTCTGAAAGGGTACGACATTTGAACTAAGCTCATAAGTACATTTTAATAAGGAAAGCATTTACTCAATCAGTAGGTCTGTAATGTTCAAAAAACAAACAATGGTTTTCAGGCCTACCTCACAGAAAAAGGAGGTAGGTAGTCATCAGAGCTGTCCTCCTCTGATGTCACTTGCTCATCCTCTTCCGATGGTGTCCAACTGTCATCTGATGACACATCCTCTTCCATTTTGTCTTCTGATGGCTTCCTGGTGTCCTCTACCCAATCAATACTACAAGAAATAGCAGAATAATGGAACGGGTGCATGAGTTGATAATCATTACATTTTACATTTTAGTCATTTAGCAGACGCTCTTATCCAGAGCGACTTAGTGCATACATTTTTTTCTTATTATTTTTTCCCCCATTTTTTCCCCATTTAGTTCTAATAGCAATTAAAACAAGCCTGTCCTCTCTTTGGACCATTTATTACAGATTGAAAGACTGTAGTTGTAGGAGACCATTCGAAGTATCGAAAAAGTTACAACAAAAAGCTACAAAATTAAATGAACTTGCACACTGTTGGTGAGACTGTTGTACTGATTCTCATCCATGCTGATGATACTGGCAGTGTCTGTGTCACCAATACTAATTTGGTTCATACTTATGTGAAAAAGAATGACAGTAATCAGTATCAGTGGTCCTCTGTAGCTCAGCTGGTAGAGCACGGCGCTTGTAACGCCAAGGTAGTGGGTTCAATCCCCGGGACCACCCATACGTAAAAATTTATGCACGCATGACTGTAAGTCGCTTTGGATAAAAGCATCTGCTAAATGGCATATTATAATAGGCCAACAGAATGTACAGTGCATTAGGAAAGTATTCAGACACCTTGACTGTTGTTACGTTACAGCCTTATTGTAAAATGCATTAAATTAAATGTTATCATCATTAATCTACACACAAAACCCCATAATGACAAAGCGAAAACAGGTTTTTAGAAATTGTTGCAAAAAAAACAGAAATTCCTTATTTACATAAGTAAGACTCGAAATTGAGCTCATCCTCAATTCCATTGATCATCCTTGATCATCCTTGAGATGTTTCTACAACTTGATTGGAGTTCACCTGTGGTAAATTCAATAGATTGGACATGATTTGGAAAGCCACACACCTGTCTATATAAGGTCCCACAGTTGACAGTGCATCTCAGAGTAACACTCAAAATCTTGGGTAGCTGGGCGTTTGTCTGCCATTTGATCAGATCACGACTAAGACAGTTGCTGTATTGTACCAGGGAGCTGTCTTGTCTAAAAAAAATATATGATTCCGATAGCCTTGCTGTGTACATTTGACGCAAACACATTCCTTTGATTTGCTTTGTCGCCCTAACATAACAAATAATGAATATAAACAAACGGACGTAGCAGATTTCGAACTGACACTTACTGAGCTTGACTTTAAGGAATATATTTGATGTATTATTTAATTTAATGTATTCTTTTGAAATGTCACTTAATAAGCTGTTTTAAATATAAATATGGATTCATTAACATCACCATTGGCAGACATTTTTTATTCCACTTCCTGGTTAATTTTGAAATAAGCACCCCTTTTAGGATGTTTTCATATCCTCTGAGGAATGTTTGTACCACATGCTTGTTTCTGTCCAATAACAGTTTTTATGGTCAAATACCAGCTACTATGGCATAAATTTTTTATTTTCACGATAACTTGCTTCCTGGTTAAGTATGAAATGGGCACCACTTTTCAAATCACCTGAGGAATGTTTGTACCAAATTGCATGCTTGTATCCGCTTCCTAACGTTTGTTTTTTAAGGGTAGGGAAGTCTCAAGGATCCCGGATTGCACTAACCAGAAAGTAATTAATTGTGCTCTGCAACAAGTAGGTTCCAAACTCAACACCGCTCCTGCGCAAGAGGTTGCATTGCATGCAGGGGTGAAACGGTCCGGTACCACGTCCCAGCAAAATAGATTGTGGGGGTATGCCATACCGGTAAAACATGAGCATATCACAATAATTAAAACAAAATGTCAAGAAAACTGTAGGCTTTTACACCACTTTTGATCATTACCGCATGTCAGAGGCATGAAAAGTGAGCGAATAGACTCGAAAACGGGTGGTATAGCCTAAGCTCAAAAATGCTTTGTGGTTCGACAAGAACACTGACATTTTGCCAAGGCACAGATGAGTGGCCGACTACGACATGCATGCGGACAGCAGTGGACACATAATTTACATTCTGGCCTAATGACAATCGCCAAATGTCATTACACATTTGGTGTTTTGTGTAAGAGCTGTCTCTTTCCATTCACAACTGTTTGGAGGTTGGAAATATGTTGTGGCTGGATGAAAATGCGCAGGAAGCCTAGTAAAGGAGCCCTTTGAAGTGATTGTTTGACAATCAGATGAAAACATCATGACTGCTTGTGTTTATGCCACAATAAAAGGTAATACATTTTAAAAGTTAAATGACAAATCATTATGACTAGGCCCACAGAGATCCTATTGAATCAATAGAGATTATATATGTAATTCTATGATTAGGCTCATACAAATTATAGGAGGTCCTGTACCGGGAAGAAATTAATTATACTTTCACCCCTGATTGTATGCAAATGTGACTAACCTGTGGCTACAGATAGGTTCAGAAGCTTCATGCCCATAAGGGACAAAGGGGCACATGCCCCCTCAGATTTGTCCAGTTTCAACAACAACAAAAAATTCAATAATCTATTTTTGGTTTTTGTGTTTAATTTGTTGTTGTTTCTTTGTAATACTACTAGCCACCTAGCAATTTTATGAAGTTGGCTTTAGCTAGCCCAGATAGGCTCCCAATCTCCCAACCTCATAACTAGCTACCAATAAGCCATTTCAGGCTATCAATCATGTTAGAGTAGCTAGCTTGTCTAACTATCTTAGCTGGCATGCCTGCTGGCAAGATTGGTCAACTTTAGAAAAGCAAGCAATTACTAAATGTAGTCAATAAGACTCACATTTCTTTCAATATTTTACCCAGATTTTAGCAGAGATGCAGAGAAGCATATTTAGTTAATCTAAAAAAATAACCACTGTAGCATACAGACAGCTCAAGAGATACAGTGAGGGAAAAAAGTATTTGATCCCCTGCTGATTTTGTACGTTTGCCCACTGATAAAGACATACAGTGGGGGAAAAAAGTATTTAGTCAGCCACCAATTGTGCAAGTTCTCCCACTTAAAAAGATGAGAGAGGCCTGTAATTTTCATCATAGGTACACGTCAACTATGACAGACAAATTGAGAAAAAAAAATCCAGAAAATCACATTGTAGGATTTTTAATGAATTTATTTGCAAATTATGGTGGAAAATAAGTATTTGGTCACCTACAAACAAGCAAGATTTCTGGCTCTCACAGACCTGTAACTTCTTCTTTAAGAGGCTTCTCTGTCCTCCACTCGTTACCTGTATTAATGGCACCTGTTTGAACTTGTTATCAGTATAAAAGACACCTGTCCACAACCTCAAACTGTCACACTCCAAACTCCACTATGGCCAAGACCAAAGAGCTGTCAAAGGACACCAGAAACAAAATTGTAGACCTTCACCAGGCTGGGAAGACTGAATCTGCAATAGGTAAGCAGCTTGGTTTGAAGAAATCAACTGTGGGAGCAATTATTAGGAAATGGAAGACATACAAGACCACTGATAATCTCCATCGATCTGGGACTCCACGCAAGATCTCACCCCGTGGGGTCAAAATGATCACAAGAACGGTGAGCAAAAATCCCAGAACCACACGGGGGGACCTAGTGAATGACCTGCAGAGAGCTGGGACCAAAGTAACAAAGCCTACCATCAGTAACACACTACGCCGCCAGGGACTCAAATCCTGCAGTGCCAGACGTGTCCCCCTGCTTAAGCCAGTACATGTCCAGGCCCGTCTGAAGTTTGCTAGAGTGCATTTGGATGATCCAGAAGAGGATTGGGAGAATGTCATATGGTCAGATGAAACCAAAATAGAACTTTTTTGTAAAAACTCAACTCGTCGTGTTTGGAGGACAAAGAATGCTGAGTTGCATCCAAAGAACACCATACCTACTGTGAAGCATGGGGGTGGAAACATCATGCTTTGGGGCTGTTTTTCTGCAAAAGGACCAGGACGACTGATCCGTGTAAAGGAAAGAATGAACGGGGCCATGTATCGTGAGATTTTGAGTGAAAACCTCCTTCCATCAGCAAGGGCATTGAAGATGAAACGTGGCTGGGTCTTTCAGCATGACAATGAACCCAAACACACCGCCCGGGCAACGAAGGAGTGGCTTCGTAAGAAGCATTTCAAGGTCCTGGAGTGGCCTAGCCAGTTTTCAAATCTCAACCCCATAGAAAATCTTTGGAGGGAGTTGAAAGTCTGTGTTGCCCAGCGACAGCCCCAAAACATCACTGCTCTAGAGGAGATCTGCATGGAGGTATGGGCCAAAATACCAGCAACAGTGTGTGAAAACCTTGTGAAGACTTACAGAAAACGTTTGACCTGTGTCATTGCCAACAAAGGGTATATAACAAAGTATTGAGAAACTTTTGTTATTGACCAAATACTTATTTTCCACCATAATGTGCAAATAAATTCATAAAAAATCCTACAATGTGATTTTCTGGATTTTTTTTCTCACATTTTGTCTGTCATAGTTGACGTGTACCTATGATGAAAATTACAGGCCTCTCTCATCTTTTTAAGTGGGAGAACTTGCACAATTGGTGGCTGACTAAATACTTTTTTCCCCACTGTAATCAGTCTATAATTTTAATGGTAGGTTTATTTGATCAGTGAGAGACAGAATAACAACAAAAAAATCCAGAAAAACGCATGTAAAAAATGTTATAAATTGATTTGCATTTTAATGAGGGAAATAAGTATTTGACCCCTCTGCAAAACATGACTTAGTACTTGGTGGCAAAACCCTTCATGGCAATCACAGAGGTCAAACGTTTCTTGTAGTTGGCCACCAGGTTTGCACACATCTCAGGAGGGATTTTGTCCCACTCCTCTTTGCAGATCTTCTCCAAGTCATTAAGGTTTTGAGCCTGACGTTTGGCAACTCCAACCTTCAGCTCCCTCCACAGATTTTCTATTGGACTAAGGTCTGGAGACTGGCTAGGCCACTCCAGGACCTTAATGTGCTTCTTCTTGAGCCACTCCTTTGTTGCCTTGGCCGTGTGTTTTGGGTCATTGTCATGCTGGAATAACCATCCACAACCCATTTTCAATGCCCTGGCTGAGGGAAGGAGGTTCTCACCCAAGATTTGATGGTACATGGCCCCGTCCATCGTCCCTTTGATGCGGTGAAGTTGTCCTGTCCCCTTAGCAGAAAAACACCCCCAAAGCATAATGTTTCCACCTCCATGTTTGACGGTGGGGATGGTGTTCTTGGGGTCATAGGCAGAATTCCTCCTCCTCCAAACACAGCGAGTTGAGTTGATGCCAAAGAGCTCGATTTTGGTCTCATCTGACCACAACACTTTCACCCAGTTCTCCTCTGAATCATTCAGATGTTCATTGGCAAACTTCAGACGGGCCTGTATATGTGCTTTCTTGAGCAGGGGGACCTTGCGGGCGCTGCATGATTTCAGTCCTTCACGGCGTAGTTTGTTACCAATTGTTTTCATGGTGACTATGGTCCCAGCTGCCTTGAGATCATTGAAAAGATCCTCCCGTGTAGTTCTGGGCTGATTCCTCACCGTTCTCATGATCATTGCAACTCCACAAGGTGAGATCTTGCATGGAGCCCCAGGCTGAGGGAGATTGACAGGTCTTTGTGTTTCTTCCATTTGCGAATAATCGCACCAACTGTTGTCACCTTCTCACCAAGCTGCTTGGCGATGGTCTTGTAGCCCATTCCAGCCTTTTGTAGGTCTACAATCTTGTCCCTGACATCCTTGGAGAGCTCTTTGGTCTTGGCCATGGTGGAGAGTTTGTAATCTGATTGATTGATTGCTTCTGTGGACAGGTGTCTTTTATACAGGTAACAAACTGAGATTAGGAGCACTCCCTTTAAGAGTGTGCTCCTAATCTCAGCTCGTTACCTGTATAAAAGACACCTGGGAGCCAGAAATCTTTCTGATTGAGAGGGGGTCAAATACTTATTTCCCTCATTTATAATTTATAACATTTTTGACATGCGTTTTTCTGGATTTTTTTGTTGTTATTCTGTCTCTCACTGTTCAAATAAACCTACCATTAAAATTATAGACTGATCATTTCTTTGTCAATGGGCAAGAATACTTTTTTCCCTCACTGTATGCTTAGATATGCAGAGAATAAACATATTTTTCAAATATAATCAAGCAAAAATTATTATGGCTCTAGATTGCAGGAAAAAGCTGTTTCAGGTGTTTGAAAAATGCAAAATTCTTCAACTTACAGATGGGGGGCCTAGCACCCCATCCTTCCACACGTACTTTGTGGCCCCTCAGAGTTTTACCATCAAAGTGGAAAATAAACACAATGGTGGTGAATTTCAGCTACTACTGAGCTACTCAGAAAACACATAGCATAACTGTTTTACTGTCATTCTATTAATTTAAATGTTTTTCAAATTATCTACAATGGTGAGAAGGACGACCAAGACCATACTTTGTCAGCCATTTGGAATTTTCCGAAGACTCGCCTGATATGCGGTGCTTCATGAAATCGACTGGCAGTGATTTATGGGTGGCTTCATTTCATTCATTTGCACTTTCCCTGTTTCCTTGTCTCCTTCTCCATTATTATGGACAAATGCTCTGAAACCTGGAGAGATTGTAGGTGGTAGTGGTGTTGCATTTTGGGGACAAATTGAACGTTTTGAGGTAGTCTGTAATTCTGTATTGGTAGGTTTGGGAACATGGGTGCCTCAACATGGTCACTGATGTCAACAGTAATCTCTGGGGGGCGCTGGTAGGAAAGAACTGAACCTTGTGGCACAGGAGGAGCACATTTTCTATCCACCAAGGTAATGTTTGTCAAGCCTGACAGAATTTGGCAGATTAGCGGCTGTGGCTCCAAATTACGCAGCGGCTCAAGTGGACATCACATGATCATCAGAAATTGTTCCTAAAACAGGAAAGGGGTAGTGCTTCACGGGACAAACTCTTTTCACACCACTTCGATACAGCAACGACCGGAAGTGATTTTCGTAGCAGGTGTCACGTTGTATAATGATTTGAAGACAGTCGCAGGAATACGTATTAGGGGTTTTATTTACTCCACCCAACACAAACATGTATATTTATACAAAAGGGATGTAACCCAAACAAAGAGCATGGTGTAACCTCTACACAATACACGGGACGAGACCCGTAAACAACAAGAGCACTATACACGGTACTCACGAGACCAACGGACATTGGACAATAATCGACAAGGACAATGGGGAACAGAGAGCACATATATTCACATACTAATCAGGGGGAATGGGAACCAGGTGTGCGTAATGAGACAAGACAGTCCGGGGTTGGTGGTAATGATCCATGTCAGTGACGCCTAGAAAGCCGGTGACGTAGACCTCCGGAACCGGTGAACGGAATGAGCAGCAGTACCGGGGGGATCCGTGACAGTATCCCCCCCCCCCCCCCTTGCCCTGATGCGCTGCACCAGCAGCAGGACGACACTGGCCTCGGGGACGACCACATGGGTCGGTCAGGGTGCCGATGGTGAAATTCCCTGTTCAGCGAAGCGTCCAGGATGTCACCCGCAGGAACCCAGCACCGCTCCTCTGGGCCATACCCTGCCCAGTCGATGAGGTACTGGAGACGCCCCTCCCGATGCCTCGAATCCAGGACCTCACGGACCGAGTACGCTGGACCTCCCTCGATGTCCAGAGGAGGAGGTGGGGCGTCACTGGGTCCAGCCTCAGCGAGGGGACCAGGCACCACTGGCCTGAGGAGAGACACATGAAAAGTCGGGTTAATGCGGTAATCAGCAGGGAGTTGCAAACGGTACGTTACCTCATTAACCCTCCTCAGGACTTTAAACGGCCCCACAAACCGCGGGCTCAGCTTCCAGCAGGGCAAGCGGAGGGGCAAGTTTCGGGTGGAGAGCCAGACCAGGTCGCCTGAAGAGAAAACAGGCGCCTCACTGCGGTGGCGGTCGGCCTGTTCCTTGTGCCGACGCACGGCCCACTGGAGACGAGTGTGGCCAGCGTTCCAGATCTCCTCAGCACGCCGAAACCACTCGTCCACTGCAGGGGTCTCGGTCTGGCTAGGATGCCAAGGTGCCAGGGCCGGCTGATACCCTAACAAGCACTGAAAAGGAGTGAGTGGAGGAGTGGCGAAGGGAATTCTGCGAGTACTCAGCCCAAGGTAGAAAATCTGTCCACTTCCCCGGCCGGTCATGACAGTAACACCTCAGGAACCTGCCCACTTCCTGATTGACCCTCTCCACCTGCCCGTTAGCTTGAGGACGGTACCTGGAGGTGTGACTGACCGTGACCACCAGGCGTTCCATGAACGCTTTCCATACGCTTGAGGTGAACTGAGGACCACGGTCTGACACAATGTCCTCCGGGATCCCATAGTGCCGGAAGACGTGCGTAAAAAGAGTCTCCGCGGTTTGCATGGCCGACGGGAACCCAGGCAGAGGAAGGAGGCGACAAGCTTTGGAAAACCGGTCCACAACGCCGAGAACGGTGGTGTTCCCCTGGGAGGGGGGAAGGTCAGTGACAAAGTCCACCTAGAGGTGAGACCATGGTCGTTGTGGAACCGGCAGGGGAAGGAGCTTTCCATAAGGGAGGTGTCTGGGTGTCTTAGACTGGGCACAGATGGAGCACGAAGAGACGTAAACCCGAACGTCCCTAGCCAAGGGGGACTACCAGTACTTCTCAGTCAGGCAGGCTATGCTTCGGCCTATCCCAGGATGACCCGCACAGGTGCCGTGTGCGCCCAGGAAAGGAGGCAGTCCCTCACACCACTCTCGGCCCTCCACAGGATGATCAAACACCGAGCGGAAGAGGAGGGTGAAGCGCTCGTAGGACTCGACCTCGGGTCCGCCCGTTTCCCAAACCGCGGCACCTCAGTCCAGGGCCCGTCCAGTCAGTGCCAAGATGACTATGGCAACCCTGTCTCTCCCAGAGACAGCCTCGGCATAGCGAGCGAGGTACAGGTCGCATTGCAGAAGGAATCCCTTGCATCTCTCTGGCGCGCCGTCAAAGCACTCCGGGGGGGACAGGGGTATTCCGCGGATGGAACGGAGGCAGGTAGTGGTGGTGTGGGGGCTGGTGCCGGAACCAGTGCTGGAGACTGGAGGGACTGCACTTTCCCCTCCAACCGCAGGATGCTTGCCAGCACGCTGTCCATGGCGCTGCCGAGTCTGGAGAGACAGTCCTCGTGATGCTGGACTTTCTCTACGATGGTCGCCAGCTCTGCCTTTCCCGCTGTCTCCATTGTTTTTAATAGTCGATTATTCTGTCCCGTTGTATAATGATTTGAAGACAGGCGCAGGAATACGTATTAGGGGTTTATTTACTCCACCCAACACAAACACGTATATATATATATATATATACAAAAGGGATGTAACCCAAACAAAGAATGGGGGAATGTGAACCAGGTGTGCTTAATGAGACAAGACAGTCCGGGGTTGGTGGTAATGATCCATGTCAGTGACGCCTAGAAAGCCAATGACGTAGACCTCCGGAACTGGTGAACGGAATGAGCAGCAGTACCGTGACAGCAGGTACCGTGAGAGCATTTTCGCTTTACCTAATTATCTTATCCTGCTGCATTAGTTCTTCTAACCTGCTACGAAAAAGTCACTTCCAGTCATAGCTGTAACAAAGTGGTGAGAAAAGAGTGTTTCAAAGTGCTTCACTTGGGCAGGAACTGTCAAGAACTCAATTCAACACAGTTGAATGGTATAGCCTAGTGTCAAATCATTCTATTGATTTTTCATGTGACAAGTTTATAATCACCTGTGTGTGCCCTGTATAGCATTGACTTTATCCCACTGCTGCCAGAAGCCTTGGGTTTTTTCACACGAAGCTGATCTACAGCATCAGACTGGATAGCCTGATAAATTAATATGTATATTGAATAAATGTTTTGTGCATTAAAATAAATAAATGACAAATGATGTATGTTGTGTATGCCATTAATCACCTGGGTGCAAGGTCTGTGCCAAGTTTGAGGTTTGCTTCTTCAAGCGACCAGGATATGCACAACCTTTTTTAAATTTTATTTTTAATTTTATTTCACCTTTATTTAACCAGGTAAGCCAGTTGAGAACAAGTTCTCATTTACAACTGCGACCTGGCCAAGATAAAGCAAAGCAGTGCGATAAAAACAACAACACAGAGTTACATATGGGGTAAACAAAACATAAAGTCAAAAATACAACAGAAAATATATATACAGTGTGTGAATGTAGTAAATTATGGAGGTAAGGCAATAAATAGGCCATAGTGCAAAATAGTTAACATTTTGTATCAACACTGGAATGATAGATGTGCAAAAGATGATGTGCAAATAGAGATACTGGGGTGCAAATGAGCAAAATAAATAACAATATGGGGATGAGGTAGTTGGATGGGCTAATTACAGATGGGCTGTGTACAGGTGCAGTGATCGGTAAGCTGCTCTGACAACTGACGCCTAAAGTTAGGTTCCTATAGTACTGTAGTGTGCAGTCTGGTAGAGTTCTTAGCCTAGCCAACTATATGACATGAGATTCGGACTGCCTCCCTCAGACATCCCTCTCCCCTGGTATTACTAGCACGCTACAAGCTAGCTAGCGTACCAACTCAATTTAGCTGTCACTGTGTGTCATCAACTTGACTTACCAAACGACCACACCACCATGATGCTGGGCATGCATGGCTGCTCTTCTTGTGGAGATACAAGTAGAAGATGGTCATGACCTGTGCCCCGCCTATCTAGGTGTTGGTCACCTGCGAGAGGCCCTCTCTGACCTCTGCATTAACTGTGCCATCCTACCTGTGAAGGGGAGGGAAGTGCGGCTAGCCAGAGCAGAGGGCCTCGTTTTCACAGATAATTTACCAGCGTCCAGCGTTGTTTGCCAGGACCCACCCAGGCCCACCAAAAGAGGGAAAGCCCACAAAACTGATGCCTCACTTGGAAGGTCGATTCCTTATCCTCTGAGATAGAGCAGCTAAAAATGCTTTAGCGTTTCTTCAATCTGGGGCTCTCTAGCATGGGGGACGCGATGGAGGACTCAGATAGCCGTGATGATGACCTGCTCTCCACTCGGGCATCCAACCGGCACTTTAATGTGCCAACCAGTGTTGTGGATCCATTCAGCATCAACGCTAAAGATAGGTCAAATGAAGCACTGAAGGATGACGCACACTGCCTCAAACCTCAGTGCAGGGCCACTGATGAACTACTGTCACAGGCCTATGACACAGTGGACCGCATAGCACGCATTGGGAATTCTCTCTCAGTGGAGCATGCAGACCTGGACTTCTGCAACCTGAATGACGCATCTCTTCAAGCGTTTGCGTTTATGTCTAGAGAGCTAGGCAGACTGATGTCCACCCTAGTTGTGACTGGTCGCCAGGTCTGGCTCGCCCAAGCCCCCATGTCCGATGACTCCAGACGGACTCTAAGAAAGCTCCCAGTGGTCCCCGGAAAACCCTTCAGTCCCGCGGCTGAGCGGACCATCGAACGTAGAAAACAGTCAGGCTGTGCTACTGTGGAACCCACAGCCCAGAAACCAGGCATCACAGAGTTGTGGACAGCATTTCTCTTTTTCTGCAAGAATTCCACTCGAACAAGTGTGGTTCAACGACCTCCGAGCTCTGAGCGGGACAGAAACACCAAAATCCAAGTGACAAGGGCGTGCTACTCTACATTGCGGCCGTGGAGGAAGAAAACCTAGTGGTGTCCCTCTTGGATCAATTCCGTCAAGGTGGGAAGT
Source organism: Coregonus lavaretus (assembly GCF_964263955.1). NCBI lineage: Eukaryota > Metazoa > Chordata > Actinopteri > Salmoniformes > Salmonidae > Coregonus > Coregonus lavaretus. Next base: position 32,441,747 of record NC_140021.1, read on the forward strand.
AGTGACAACTGATACTTCACTGACAGGCTGGGGAGACATCCACAACCCAGTATGAAAGCCTCTGCTTGGACAATGGAAGGCCTTTTCACTTCCCACCGAAGCACAGAAACATCTGGTCTGACTTCCCATAGTGCTCCGAGGCTTGCATATATCATTTGAGGGAATGGATTGCACACAGGAGATTTACCTCGCTCCTCCTCCGCATTCTGGAAAGGAGGGGGGCAGTAGGCCGCCAGCTCATCTGCCTTTCATCGTAGGCAGACAGGACTCATAGAGAGCTAATAGGAAAGCCGTTTTCAGAGACAATCATTTTATGTCCGGCTCTTCCGTATGCCCGAAGGGCAGTGGGGGCAACACTCTCCACGTACAGTGCTGTGTTGCCACACTGCTTGCACAGGCCTACAAGGGGTGTAGGGCTCCTTGTTCCAGAGGGTGTGATATGTCACTCTACCAGAAGTGTTGCCACATCCTGGGCTGCGCTGAGAGGCGTCCCCCTGAATGAGATATGTGCAGCTGCTACCTGTTCATCGCCCTGCACGTTCTTAAGATTTTACAAGGTCAATGTCGCATCCCGCCACACCATGGGGTCTGCAATTCTTCCAGTGGCACCAGTGCATGAATCAAAGGTATTTAGTGCTATTCATCGCAACCTTGTTAGTATGGGTCAGCCATACTTTCAACCGTACTGACGGTCTGAAAGGTATGAAGTAGAACGGAAGTTATGACTGTAACTATGGTTCTACGAATACCTGGAAGACCGTCAGTACTTTCCTTTCACTTGGAATCTTTGAGCGAGAAGATTCTCTGAGACAGTACGTGGTCTGACATACTGTTTATATGAACCGCAGGGGCACGTCCTCCCACGCTGTCACATCACCGGCATGACTTTGTTGTTATTATGACTTTGTTATTATTATTAAGGTGGTGACCCGATCCTGTAGGTTCATGCTCTACAACATTCGGAGAGTACGACCCTGCCTTACACAGGAAGCGGCACAGGTCCTAATCCAGGCACTTGTCATCTCCCGTCTGGATTACTGCAACTCGCTGTTGGCTGGGCTCCCTGCCTGTGCCATTAAACCCCTACAACTCATCCAGAATGCTGCAGCCCGTCTGGTGTTCAACCTTCCCAAGTTCTCTCACGTCACCCCGCTCCTCCGCACACTACACTGGCTTCCAGTTGAAGCTCGCATCTGCTACAAGACCATGGTGCTTGCCTACGGAGCTGTGAGGGGAACGGCACCTCTGTACCTTCAGGCTCTGATCAGTCCCTACACCCAAATGAGGGCATTGCGTTCATCCACCTCTGGCCTGCTGGCTCCCCTACCTCTGCTGAAGCACAGTTCCTGCTCAGCCCAGTCAAAACTGTTCGCTGCTCTGGCACCCCAATGGTGGAACAAGCTCCCTCACGACGCCAGGACAGCGGAGTCACTCACCACCTTCCGGAGACATTTGAAACCCCACCTCTTTAAGGAACACCTGGGATAGGATAAGTAATCCTTCTACCCCCCCCCTTACCCCACCCCACCCCCCAAAAAAAATTATAATAATTGTAAAGTGGTTATCCCACTGGCTATAAGGTGAATGCACCAATTTGTAAGTCGCTCTGGATAAGAGCGTCTGCTAAATGACGTAAATGTAAATGTATTACTCGACTTGCACAGAGTGCGAGTGATATAATCCATACTTTCAACCATACTAACGGTCTTCCAGGTATTGGTAGAACCATAGTTCCATTCGTAACTTCCGATACCAGTACATTAAATGTAGCCCTTGATCATGACTCTCAGTTCCATTACGTTACACATAAGAGTCATTGGACGAGGGCATCTTCTGTACGGGGGAGTTTTGATAAGAGCCCCGCTGCTTTTTTACATTTTTATTTCATTTTATTAGGATCCCCATTAGCCGACGGCAATGGCGAAAGCTAGTCTTACTGGGGTCCGACACATAACGAAAAATACATTACAGACAAAATACTTTACAATTGACATACTTTTTTTTATTTTTACATTACATTAACATGTAGTGTGTGTGTGCATCTAACAGTTAGACATACTGTACATGCCAGTAGTACATACACACAAGAAGTAGGTCACATGTGGTCCTCTGTAGCTCAGCTGGTAGAGCATGGCGCTTGTAACGCCAAGGTAGTGGGTTCGATCCCCGGGACCACCCATACACAAAAATGTATGCACGCATGACTGTAAGTCGCTTTGGATAAAAGCGGCTGCTAAATGGCATATTATTATTACATGAGGGAGAGGCATTGCTGTTCACTTGCGCTATATGAGATGGAAGGGAGATCCATGCTATCATGGCTCTGTATAATACTGTGTGTTTCCTTGAATTTGTTCTGGACCTGGGGACTGTGAAAAGACCCCTGGTGGCTTGTCTGATAGGGTAAGTGTGTGTGTAAGTGCTGTATGTAAGTTGACTATGCAAACAATTTGGAATTCCCAACACATTAATGTTTCTTATAAAAACAAGAAGCGATGCAGTTAGTCTTTCCTCAACTCTTATCCAAGAGAGACTGGCATGCATAGTATTGATATTAGCCCCCTCATTATAATGAAGAGAAAAACAGGCTGCTCTGTTCTAGGCCAGCTGCAGCTTAACTAGGTCCTTCTTTGCAGCACTTGATCATATGCAACACTTGACCATAATCAAGATAATATCAAACTAGAGCCTGCAGCATTGTATTTAGTCAAACACAACTTTTCCCAACAGTTTGCTAAGAGCTGGCCTGAGGACAAACCCTTTCCTTTAAATCCAGATTAAAGATATGATAGATAGAGTCAGCTAACATCCTCAGTAGCTTTCCATCAAATGCTCGGTCTGAACATTAACACACATCGCTTGTGGTACAGTTTTGGAAGCATAAGGACCTTATCTTTCATATCAGCAATAAATAATTTTCAGAAAACAAAATGTTTAATTGATACAAATCTTATAGTGTTAGGGTTCCCACAGGGCCATATTTCTATGCTACAGCGCTTGTTTACGGACTAACTGTGCTAATTAGCTATCTGCGTTTCCGAAAACCTGTGTGTAAAGAAAGACGAACGCCACAAAGGTGTTGTCACTGAAAAATACTGTGCCCAGCAGAGGAGACTGGTGGGAGGAGCTATAGGAGGACATGCTCATTGTAAAGACTGGAATGGAATCAATGGAACGGTATCAAACATATGGAAACAATATGTTTGACTACGTTCCATTAATTCCATTACAGTCATTACAATGAGTGAATCATCCTATAGTGCCTCCCACCAGCCTCCTCTGGTGTACAGTAAGTGTGTAGTTTGCATTTGTGAAATTATATTGATGTGATATGAAAGTAGAGGAATTTATGTTTCTAGAATTTATTCACGTTTAGATGGAGTATTTGGCTGTTTTGGCTTCCAGAGCCAATTCGCCTTTAAACAGAACATGTAAGGTCCTTGGACTATAAGGAGTAATGTTAGGGCCTTTAGCCTTTAGGCAGCCTTTCTGTTTGAAGTGGCTGTTGTTATGGTAATCACATTCCCCAAGGATGCCTGCTAGCAAAGAATATCTTGGTCGTGTTCCACTGTTCAGATGTTTCATGCATCATGCATCAACCAATGGTTGCGTGCCATGTCATCGACTGTGTCATCGACTGTGTCATCGACTGACAGATTGCTATAACATACACTACCAGTCAAAAGTTTGGACACACCTACTCATTTTTACAACTTTTTATATTGTAGAATAATAGTGAAGACATCAAAACTATGAAATAACACATATGGAATCATGTAGTAACCAAAAAAGTGTTAAACAAATCAAAATATATTTTATATTTGAGATTCTTCAAATAGCCACCTTTTGCCTTGATGACAGCTTTGCACACTCTTGGCATTCTCTCAACCAGCCTCATGAGGTAGTCACCTGGAATGCATTTCAATTAACAGGTGTGCCTTGTTAAAAGTTAATTTGTGGAATTTCTTTCCGTCTTAATGCGTTTGAGCCAATCAGTTGTGTTGTGACAAGGTAGGGGGTTGGGGGGGTTTACAGAAGATAGCCCTATTTGATAAAATACCAAGTCCATATTATGGCAAGAACATCTCAATTAAGCAAAGAGAAACAACAGTCCATCATTACTTTAAGACATGAAGGTCAGTCAATACGGAAAATCTCAAGAACTTTGTATGTTTCTTCAAGCGCAGTCGCAAAAACCATCAAGCGCTATGATGAAACTGGCTCTCATGAGGACCACCACAGGAATGGAAGACACAGAGTTACCTCTGCTGCAGAGGATAAGTTCATTAGAGTTACCAGCCTCAGAAATTGCAGCCCAAATAAATGCTTCACAGAGTTCAAGTAACAGACACATCTCCGCATCAACTGTTCAGAGGGGACTGTGTGAATCAGGCCTTCATGGTCGAATTGCTGCAAAGAAACCACTACTTAAGGACACCAATAATAAGAAGAGACATGCTTGGGCCAAGAAACACGAGCAATGGACATTAGACTCGACACCTCTCCTCAATTACGTTTTACCTTTTTCAAAAGGAGGTGAGAGAGAACGGAGGAGAGAGGAAGCAGGAGTTGAGCAAATCCAATTGAGAAAAGGCCCATGCCTGTTAGCTAGACATTTTAACAACAAAAAACATTGGGTTCATGACAGTAACAATGTTGCCGAGGTCAAATGATAATATTTATATTTTGTTGAAACATATAGGCCTAACATGTCCTGCAATTTCTTGTTACATTTTAACGTGTAGCCTAATATGCAATATTTTTAAAAGAACAAAGACATGTTTGCTTAAAAAATGAACACAACATAGTTGAGGGTGACTCCTAAACAAATAATACATAAGTCTAAAGTGGAAAGGAAAAAAATAATTAGGCAGCATGAAGCCTACATCTCAATTCCATGTAAATTAATGTAGCCTACATTTTTACGCAATAAAAATAATTCTGCAAATTTTCTCATCGATGAAACATTTGATCTCAATACAGTTTTCTGTTCCCAAAACTAGAATCTGTTAACGAACAGAGTGGACTAAGTTTTGTAGACTTTACCCTTTGCTAAAGTTTAAAAAAAATGCATTGTTTAGAAGGAGTGCAAAGGCAAATTGAGTTATTGCACATGCGCACTTCACAGAGTAGGCGTTTCCTAACGGAAATATGCAAATGTATGCTACAACGCGCCAATAGGATCGTGCAAGCTCGTGCTTGGCTCTGCCCACCTCCTTGCTTGTTCTGCCCACTATGACTAATTTGTTCCCATTTGAAACGACGGGCTGTGGTCTATCTTGGTTTAGTTATAAAAAATCTTTGCCGCAAGATCGTGAGACTTCTGGGAACGCTTGTGAAGGAGACATAGCAGACCAGGCTGGGGTTTGGCAAGCCAATGAGAGAAGTGAAAGATTCTGCCTTAGTTGTTAGTTTTCTTGAAATATAAAGGCAAAACCTAGATTCTAGACAATGTTTTATTTATTTTAATATTTTTACTTTTACCCATTTTTCTCCCCAATTTCCTGATATCCAACTGGTAGTTACAGGCTTGTCCCATCGCTGCAACTCCCCTACGGACTCGGGAGAGGCGAAGGTCGAGGGCCATGCGTCCTCCGAAACACGACCCTGCCAAGCTGCACTGCTTCTTGACACACTGCTCGCTTAGCCCGGAAGCCAGCCACACCAATGTGTCGGAGGAAACACCATCCAACTGGCGACTGAAGTCAGCTTGCAGGCGCCCGGCCCGCCACAAGGAGTCGCTAAAGCGCGATGGGATAAGGAAATCCCTGCAGGCCAAACCCTCTCCTAACTCGGATGACGCTGGGCCAATTGTGCACCGCCTCATGGGTCTCCCGGTCACTGCCGGCTCTGTAGTGACTCCTCAAGCACTGTGACCCAGTGCCTGAGACCGCTGCGCCACTCGGGAGGCCTGTCTTAAGTAGTTGAACCTTGTGGAAGTGACAAACTGACACGTTTTAATTTTAGTCTAAAACAACTTTATATCAAAGGAGTGCCTTTGATTTGACAGCGCGATTCGGAGAAAGATGACCTTTATAACCGATGACGTATTTCTACGCATGAGCTTAGCTAGCCAACGTCGTCATGACATCGGCTACAAGTGTGATCAGGGATTTATTTTGGAGAAGCAGTTTTAGCCTATCTTCAATCTGTACTGTCTTTGAGTTAGCGAGTCAGAAATGTCTGAGTTTCCGAGTTCCAACTAGCACATGAACGCGGCAGGCCATCGCGATTTCATCAAGAATATGATCACTGGGACATCACAGGTAAGCTGTGCATGGTAGCCTGGGGGGGTTTGCAGTTTAGGCCAGGGATGGGAAACTCCAGTCCTCAGGGGCTGGTGTGGTGTCACACTTTCCCCCATCCCTAGCAAACACAGCTGGTTAAACTAATTGCATTCTAAGCTGAAGATCATGCTTAGTTGATTATTGGAGTCGGGTGTGTTGGCTGGGGCAAAAGTGACACCATAGGACTAGTTGCCCATCCCTAGTTTGGACCAATGTGAATGATTGGTCTTGGTGGTAACCTAATCTTGTGCCTTTGTTCACCATTCATTCCAGGCTGATGTTGCCCTTCTGGTGGTGTCTGCTGTCAAAGGGGAGTTTGAGGTGGATGTGACTGAGCCAAGATGGATGTGACTGAGCCAACATGCAGCCAGAAGCGTTTTGGGGAAGTGATCCGAAGCGTGAGCATTTTCCTCAAAAGAATCGGCTACGATCCCACTGCTGTGCCATTCGTTCCGATCTCGGGCTGGACAGGGGAGAACATGTTTGCCCTATCTCAGAATGTGAGTGGTTTTTGATAGAATTCATCATTTCAGCACATTTAATTTACAAAGATGTATTTGTCTTCAATGCATGAGCTTAACCCTCTTCTGCTGTGTAGATGTCCTGGTTCAAAGGCTGGAAAGTCAGGAGACTGGAGGGGCATGCAAACGGGAGAACTGGGAGGCTGCCCCTGCAGGATGTCTACAAGATCGGAGGTGAGTGGTGGCTCAAGATGCCTACAGTACATTTGTCACTTTCCCCAAAAACGGAGTAGTTGTACTCTCTTCCCTCTGTGCTGCAGGAGTGGGCACGGTTCCAGTGGGGAAGATCGTGACTGGGATTCTGAAGCCCGCTATGATCCTGTCGTTCTCCCCTGCCAAGCTTACTGCAGAGGTTAAGTCCATTCAGATGCACCACCAGGGTCTGGAGATAGCCGGGCCGGGCCACAACGTGAGCTTCAACATCAAGAACGTGGCTGTGAAGAACCTCTGCCGTGGAGATGTGGCTGGCAACACCCAGCATGACCCTCCCTCTGACGTCAACAGCTTCGTGGCACAGGTACGCATATGACCGTATCACTAGCTGAACTTGGCAAATATAGCGTTGCATGTGATTGTCATATTACTTAGCGCTATATTGTCTGAATGTACTGATACGTTGTCAAATCAGACAATCTTCCCTGGTATAGGATGTTAATTTCTGTTCCCTACTAGCTGAGAACTTTGGACTATGCTGTAGCCCAGTGCTGTGCTCATTTAATTATTTACTTCCCACAGCTCATAATCCTGAACCATCCTGGCAAAAATCAAGACTGGCTACTCTCCTGTACTGGACTGCCACACCACCCACGTAACCTGCCGCTTTTCAGAGCTGAAGGAGAAGCTTGACTGTCGCACAGGGAAGAAGCTGGAGGACTTTCCCCAGACCCTGCAGTCTGGAGACGCTGCTACTGTCAAGATGATCCCCAACAGACCTCTCTGTGTGGAGAGCTTCTTCACCTACCTTCCTTTAGATACACTACGCTTCTCGACATCTTTTCAGGGTAACATCACTGGCAGTGAGCTTGGAACTGGTAGCTTTTGCTGCATAACATTTTTCTAGATCAATGTTTTACTAGCACATGGCTTTCCTTCATGTACATGTCTGATCTTAACAAATGGCTGCTTGTTCAACAGATGCTCCCCATCTAGACTATGGCTGACTTTGGTAATTGTATCTGTTCCTTCCCTCAGGTCGGTTTGCAGCAAGGGACTTGAAGCAGACTGTTGCTGTGGGAGTCATTAAGACAAAGGCTCAAAGATGCATGCACAGAAATGCCGAGTCTCAAAATGAATAAATTGTATTTGACCAGTTCTGTTATGAAAAGAGCTTGAAGATAAAGCATTACGTTGACTGTGTATGAAGTTGCATTTAGATTTGACTCATCTGGAGTGACTTACGGAATTGAATGGCCTGTTGAGGTTTAGACTGGAATGTTTAAATGTGCAAAAAGCTTCAGACTGAAATAAGTGTTTTACTTTCCCTGTTTCACTGATGTTCTGTACATTTGTGGCAAATCTTGTGCGACTATTCCTTTAGAAGTGACTACATTAGTGTTAGTTTCTATACATACTGCTTTGCATTGGTAAAATTAAGGCAGCAGGGTTTAGTGACATTATTCTTACTATTGGCATATAAAGAAGGCAAATGATTCAAATCCATTACAACAAAACACGTTTAATACAATGGCATGATTGGGGTTGATATTCCTTTACATGGAGTGTAAATCAGAGGAATTAGTCAATGGGGTGAAGGGTACATCTATCGGTTTCCTCTCTGCAATGACCCGTCCGAAAAGTACTGTGTTCTAAGGATAACACTTGGCTAGGTAAACTTGATTTCTGCTTGACTGCCTCTTTCTGGATGGCTTTAAATGTCAATGCCGGCTTAATCTTAGTTTGTCTCAACAGTGGCACTCGTGACTCCTGTCCCGTGTATAAATCCTGATTTGACGTAACCCTGTATGGGTTTGAAGTGTAATTGGACATTTGTTCAAATCTCTCCCTAGGCCATCTGAGAACACTCACCAATTACTGCTTAGACTGCCCTCGTTGACCTTCCCATGTACTCATGAGTGTGTAGCTATCAGAAGTGGTTCTTCAAACCCTGAGTGGCTTTTTTTAAAATAGCCCTGCTCAATTCCAGTCATGTTTACACAATGCACAGAAAGGTCTACGTAGTAGGGTGGAGATGACTGGTCGCACAGTGAAACGGTGTTAGGAGTAAACTACTGGAGATCTGTGAGGTTCCACAGGGGCTTCTGACATCCCACCATACAGTAGCAGCAGGTGTGATACTGAATACATGTGCACACAAAGCGAACAAGGAATACACAATTAATACTTCATGAGTTATGGTAGGTCACAGTTGGAGACATGAGAATCTCTCTTCAGTCTAATGGTGTCTCCAGAAATGCAAGCAATGATATCAGTGATGACCACCAGTAAAATGATTACAGATAATATTCAAACACGGCTGCCCTGATACTTGGTTATCTGGCAGGCAGAGAGCACATGTATGATTGTACATGTTTGTACAATAAAACATGGATAGACACACACACAGAAATATATATACATACATATATACACACAGTAACAGCATAAACATAGACTTTAGGGTAAGTGCTAGGTTTTGAGAGTGGCTATGACAGCCATAGGCCATGCTCTAAGGTTAAGATAATACTGGTAAGAATACTCATTTTATTTACAACATGGATGTGCTCAGCATCCAGTGGCTAGTTGAGCCTACTTGGGTTTCTTCATTGTTTTTTTCTTTAGCAAACTGGTTTCATATGTTGTTACAGTAGTTATTTACAGAACATGGATACTTCTAGGGGTGAGGGTGGGGGCTCAGTGCAAGCCTTGTCTGGCTGTCAGTCACTTAGGATGTGGACAAAGGACATTGGGAACGCCCCTTTCCTCTCCGTCTGCCCTTCAATGTGGCCGATCTGAAAGGAAACAGAGAGAGAGATAATGTGTTAGGTGAGGGGAACCGCACTGGACAGTAATGTTCAATGTTTAGCCTGCTATAAGGTCTGTTTGACTGTGTGAGTACGGCAAAGTTGTAACTAGTTAAGGTAACACCAGTGAGCCTGCTAGGTTGTAACTAGTTAAGGTAACACCAGTAAGGGTGTAACAGTTTAAGGGTACCACCAGTGAGCCTGCTAGGGGGCCGTTACTCACCCACCACTCCCCGTCCTCCTCTCCTGTCACTATGATCACCTCTCCCTCCACAAACGTCAGCTCGTCATCGTTGTCAGCCTGGCAATCATAGATAGTCTTCACCCGCCGAGATTTGGTCTTCCCCTAAACACACACATGAACATTACCAAAATGTCACCAGAGACAAGTCAATAGTATGTGGACTGGACTGGTTGACAAAACGTTCTGTGTTGTGACCCACCAATTAACAATGCCACCACAACCCTGTCTGTGGTCTCAACCCAAGAGGAACTGGCCACAACCCACCTGTGGGAACCCACTACTATTTGCGGAACTACCTACAGTGGCTTGCGAAAGTATTCACCCCCCTTGGCATTTTTCCTATTTTGTTGCCTTATGACCTGGAATTAAAATTGATTTTTGGGGGGTTTGTATCATTTGATTTACACAACATGCCTACCACTTTGAAGATGCAAAATATTTTTTTTTGTGAAACAAACAAGAAATAAGACAAAACAATAGAAAACTTGAGTGTGCATAACTATTCACCCCCCAAAGTCAATACTTTGTAGAGCCACCTTTTGCAGCAATTACAGCTGCAAGTCTCTTGGGGTATGTCTCTATAAGCTTGGCACATCTAGCCACTGGGATTTTTGCCCATTCTTCAAGGCAAAACTGCTCCAGCTCCTTCAAGTTGGATGGGTTCCGCTGGTGTACAGCAATCTTTAAGTCATACTACAGATTCTCAATTGGATTGAGGTCTGGGCTTTGACTAGGCCATTCCAATACATTTAAATTTACAGTCATTTAGCAGACACTCTTATCCAGAGCGACTTATATGAGCAATTAGGGTTAAGTGCCTTGCTCAAGGGCACATCGACAGATTTTTCACCTAGTCGGCTCGGGGATTAGAACCAGCGACCTTTCGGTTACTGGCACAACGCTCTTAACCACTAAGCTACCTGCCGCCCTAAATGTTTCCCCTTAAACCACTTGAGTGTTGCTTTAGCAGTATGCTTAGGGTCATTGTCCTGCTGGAAGGTGAACCTCCGTCCCAGTCTCAAATCTCTGGAAGACTGAAACAGGTTTCCCTCAAGAATTTCCCTGTATTTAGCGCCATCCATCATTCCTTCAATTCTGACCAGTTTCCCAGTACCTGCCGATGAAAAACATCCCCACAGCATGATGCTGCCACCACCATGCTTCACTGTGGGGATGGATGGTGTTATCGGGGTGATGAGAGGTGTTGGGTTTGCGCCAGACATAGCGTTTTCCTTGATGGCAAAAAAGCTCAATTTTAGTCTCATGTGGTCAGAGTACCTTCTTCCATATGTTTGGGGAGTCTCCCACATGCCTTTTGGCGAACACCAAACGTGTTTGCTTATTTTTTTCTTTAAGCAATGGCTTTTTTCTGGCCACTCTTCCGTAAAGCCCAGCTCTGTGGAGTGTACGGCTTAAAGTGGTCCTATGGACAGATACCCTCTTTGCCTGGGCCGTGAGTTTTGGTGGGCGGCCCTCTCTTGGCAGGTTTGTTGTGGTGCTATATTCTTTCAATTTTTTAATAATGGATTCAATGGTGCTCCGTGGGACGTTCAAAGTTTCGGATATTTTTTTATAACACAACCCTGATCTGTACTTCTCCACAACTTTGTCCCTGACCTATTTGGAGAGCTCCTTGGTCTTCATGGTGCCGCTTGCTTGGTGGTGCCTTTCAGAACAGGTGTATATATATTGAGATAATGTGATAGATCATGTGACACTTAGATTGCACACAGGTGGACTATTTAACTAATTATGTGACTTCTGAAGGTAATTGGTTGCACCAGATCTTATTTAGGGGCTTCATAGCATATGCATGCACCACTTTTCCGTCATTAATTTTTTAGAATTTATTGAAACAAGTTATTTTTTAAATTTCACTTCACCAATTTGGACTATTTTGTGTATGTCCATTACATGAAATCCAAATAAAAATCAATTTAAATTACAGGTTGTAATACAACAAAATAGGAAAAACGCAAAGGGGTTGAATACTTTTGCAAGGCACTGTAGATATTACTCAATGATACCAGAAAAGCGCTATGGTTTCTGCTGTGTGTCCTTGAGTGAAATTTACCGTGTTGATCTTCCGGGGCAAGGGCACTGGTGTCTCTGGAGCACACGCCGGGCTCCCATTGGTGTCCTCGCTGCCCTGGGGAGACGGGCTCTCCGTCTCTGCCTGTTGATTGGCCACCGGTGAGTCGGGGGACTGGGGCTTCGGTGCAGGCTCTCCTGGGGGTGGTCTCGGAATGGGCAGATCTGCTGCCCCTGGTTTCGGATGGCCGTCTTGGGAGAGCTGAGGCTTGGGGGGTAGGTCTTTGAGCTGGGGTTTGGGCGGTAGGTCCCCTAGCTGGGGTTTGGGAGGGAGGTCGGAGAGCTGGGGCTTGGGGGGCAGTTCTCCAGGTTTAGGGGGCAGTTCAGAGGGCTGGGGTTTGGGGGGAAGGACCCCTAGTTGGGACTTGTCGGGTATGATGGCTTTTGTTAGGCATTCAGGTCCTGGAGGGGATTTCTGGAGCACCTCAGGAGGCAGGCCGGGTTTGTCCATAGACGGGTGTATGGTGTCGATCTTACGCAGTGCCACTAAGAGAAGAACCAGGACAAAGGTACTATATTAAACATATGCTGACTCTAATGCTGGGCGGTAAGCCACAAATAAGGTGTTCCCACCTTCAGTTTTAGGCATTGTTAATCACATTTCAATGTACCTTTCTGAGGTAGTTTGGGTAGAACCCTTGGACCAAGTGTAGACTTTGTGTTGCTAGAAGTAGTACTAAAAAACAGATGGTTATATGAAGTTAATGAAACATGACCATCAGATCAGAACTCTCTGGCTATCATACGTAAACAATATTCTGGAAAATATTCTAAATGCCTGCATCAAAAATGGATGTCTATGTACCTTTGCTGCTGTGAAATTCCCTCAAACTTGTTGGATAAAGGTGACATCTTGTTCGCAGGAGGAGGGGTGGAGTCACTTCCTGAAATATCGAGATGGTTGTGAAAGATGGAAATATGCTGCCCCATATCACCCCAAGTCCCCAAATAGTCACCTAAATAAGCACAGCTTGTATGTTTGATTTAATTCTCCTGATTCAATTATTATAATAATTAATTATCATTATTTATGATTCTTATGTAAAAGTATATTGATATACAGTGCATTCAGAAAGTATTCAGACCCCTTCACTCTTTTCACATTTTGTTACGTTACAGCCTTATTCTAAAATGGATTAAATTGTTTTTTTTCCCCTCATCAACCTACACACAATACCTCATAACGACAAAGCAAAAACAGGTTTTTAGAAATTTTAGCAAATATATAAAAATAAAATACTGAAATATGACATTTACATAAGTATTCAGACCCTTTACTCAAAACTTTTATTTTTTTTCTGGGGGGAATGGCAGCGATTACAGCCTCGAGTCTTCTTGCGTATGACGCGACAAGCTAGGCACACCAGTACTTGGGGAGTTTCTACCATTCTTTTCTGCAGATCCTCTCAAGGTTGGATTGAGAGCGTCGCTGCACAGCTTTTTCAGGTCTCTCCAGAGATGTTCGATTTGGGTTCAAGTCTGGGCTCTGGCTGGGCCACCAAGGACATTCAGAGACTTGTCCTGAAGCCACTCCTGCGTTGTGTGCTTAGGGTCGTTGTCCTGTTGGAAGGTGAACCTTCGCCCCAGTCTGAGGTCCTGAGCGCTCTGGAGTAGGTTTTCATCAAGGATCTCTCTGTACTTTGCTCCGTTCATATTTCCCTTGATCCTGGCAAGTCTCCCAGTCTCTGCCGCTGAAATACATCCCCACAGCATGATGCTGCCACCACCATGCTTCACCGTTGGGATGGTGCCAGGTTTCCTGCAGACTTGACGCTTGGCATTCAGGCCAAAGAGTTCAATCTTATTTTCATCAGACCAGAGAATCATGTTTCTCATGGTCAGAGTCCTTTAGGTGCCTTTTGGCAAACTCCAAGCGGGCTCTCATGTGCCTTTTACTGAGGAGTGGCTCCCGTCTGGCCACTCTACCATAAAGGCCTGATTGGTGGAGTGCTGCAGAGATGGTTGTCCTTCTGGAAGGTTCTCCCATCTCCACAGAGGAACTCTGGAGCTCTGTCAGAGTGACCATCGGGTTCTTGGTCACCTCCCTGACCAAGGCCCTTCTCCCCCGATTGCTCAGTTTGGCCGGGCGGCCAGCTCTAGGAAGAGTCTTGGTGGTTCCAGACTTCTTCCATTTAAGAATGATGGAGGCCACTGTGTTCTTGGGGACCTTCAATGCTGCAGAAATGTTTTTGTACCCTTCCCCAGATCTGTGCCTCAACACAATCCTGTCTCGGAGCCCTACAGACAATTCCTTCGACCTCATGGCTTGGTTTTTGCTCTGACATGCACTGTCAACTGTGGGACCTTATATAGACAGGTGTGTGCCTTTCCAAATCATGTCCAATCACTTGAATGTACCACAGGTGGACTCCAATCAAGTTGTAGAAACATCTCAAGGATGATCAATGGAAACAGGTTGCACCTAAGCTCAATTCCGAGTCTCATAGCAAAGGGTCTGAATACTTATGTAAATAAGGTATTTCTGTTTTTTATTTTTAATAAATGTGCAAACATTTCTAAAAACCTGTTTTCGCTTTGCCATTATGGGCTATTCTGTGTAGTTCGATGCAAAAAAATAATATTTTTATCTATTTTAGAATAAGGCTGTAACGTAACAAAATGTGGAAAAGGTGAAGGGGTCTGAATACTTTCCGAATGCACTGTACTATAACTGGTATACAAATACAAATATAGTGCTGTACCCCAACATGCAATTTTTATAGTAGAAGAGAGTAGAAGAGGTAGGGGGCTGAGCTTTCCATTAGATACCATTATGGACTATTTTGAGGTAGCTGTACGCTAGGGATCTGGTATTCCTCAGGTAATAATCTGCATTTTCTTCCATACTAATGCTATTTGAGGGCATTGTCTGACAGTATGAGGAGACCGTAATATGCTGTTTGTATTTCAACATACAAAAAAAATGACAGACAAGACAAAAAAATAAATAAATAAATTGATCTGACATCTAACATTAACACATTCCACAGGATTGCCATCACACCACAAAATGACCAGGCTGTGTCTGTGTCATTCATGAACAGCACTGACACACTCTGGTCATGGGGAAAATCTGGTTGGAAACCTCAATTCTAGGCCAGATATGGGTAACTCTGGTCCTGTAGGGCCTCAGTGTGGGTGGGCAATTAGATTGACTGGGCTGGACCAAAGGCCCGCACACACTGCGACTCTCCAGGACCAGAGAGTTGAATGTATTATGGATCATGTCCTTATCTAATAAAGACGACCAAGCAGTATTCAGATGTGTCTGCTTGGTTCTGGCCCACAGAGGGAGGACTCACCCCCGGATATACCCCCTCTACTGTGGGAGAGCGGGCTGGGTGGGTCAGACAGGGTGCGTTTGTGCCCAGGGGGAGGGGGCGGAGGCCTCTTCTTGGACAGGGTGGAGCTGCCTCCAGGGGTGAGGGTGGAGGGAGGAGCTGGAGGGGTGACAACATACAAACGCATGCAGTGAAGGGACAGGCGATGGACAGGTGTCATTCATTCGGTCACCTGGGATACCAACAGGAAGGTGAGGGGCTGGGGATGGTAGTTTGAGAGGGAGGTGACTTGCCATCAGGACAGGGTTCAACAAAATTGTTGGACAACGTGGGGGAGATATGTTAACACAACATCAATACAGGTAAAAAACAACATACCGGTGAACAGAGAAAGGCCCGAATGGGAATACAGAGAAGATGGACAAAGAACAATGTATATGTATGTGTCGTTTTGGGGGTGTTTTTGTATATTTTTGGGTGGGTGTACACCACAAGAGGTGGGTGGCATCTTAATTGTGGAGGAAGGACTCGTGGTAATGGCTGGAGCGGAATCGGTGAAACGGTATCAAATACACCAAACGCATGGTTTCCAAGTGTTTGATGCCATTCCATTTACTCCATTCCAGCCATTATTATGAGCTGTCCACCCCTCTGCAGCATCCTGTTGTATACACACTCCTGAGATTTTCAGACCTACAGTAAGTTACCCCAAAGCAACTAGTTCCATTCCCAGCAGTGTGTGAGCCTGGAAACAGACGCTAGAAGAAAGTGGCTCATAGAGATCTCAGCCAGTCAGAGAGGAGAGTCAGGCTGCATCCCAAATGGCACCCTATATCCTACCTATATAGTGCACTACTTTTAGACCCCATAGGGCTCTGATCAAAAGTAGAGCACTATATAGGGAATATGGTGTCATTACGTCAGCTATGATAACACTATACAGCTCAGGGGAGGCGACAGGTCACAAAACGTGATTAAACTGTGTGTAAGCAAATAATAATTAACCACACTTTTACAGTGCCATTGTTAAAAGTTTAAGACGCCAACACCCATATTTTACTGGGAGGTGAAGTGCTATTAGTGCCACTGGGCAGCAGAAGTACACGGGCCGTGAGCACAACAGGACAAAATGTAATAACTGGATATTCACTGATGTATGGTCGAGTGCCGGCCAGAGTGGCGTAGTGCGAGTGAGAGCCGAGGAATGCCAAATGCGGCGCTGAAAGAGAAAGAAAGGAGAAAAAAAGAGAGAGAGAGATGAAGAGTGTGGGAGAGAATCTATGTCAAGCTCAGAGAGCTTCTCCCACACACTAGTTTGCATTTGAAATGAAACCCTATTCCCTATGTGGACCTTGGTCAAAAATGTGGTCAAAAGTAGTGCACTATATAGGGAATAGGGTGCCTTTTGGGACGTTGGCAATATAAAGCAGCCGATAAAATCTTATCAGTGACAAGCAAAGCAAAAGAGGAGAAATTGCACCAGCAAATGCCTAAGGGGCAAGCAAGCCACTGAAAAAGAGAACTGTGGGTAAAATCTCTTGTGGGTAAAAAGAAGTCGCTGTTTTTCTTCACTCCACTGAAGTGTATTAGCGTCAACAACGTAGTCCACTGTATTGTAACAAGGATATAGTCGTTTGTATTGGCTTCAACGATGTACTGTATTGTAAGGATAGTGATTAGTAAACTGTGGTGTGAGTGTTTGTGTTCTAACTCCTGTCTTCAGGGAGGGATGTTATGGTTCATTATAATTGTCCTGACTGCTGGTTGCCTCCAGGAGTCTGTTTATATACTGTCAGGTAGTGTTGATGATCAGGAAGTGTCCTGGTCTTCGTCCCAAATGGCACCCTATTCCCTATATAATGCACTGTTTGACCAGGGCTCATAGGGAATCACACAGGGCTCTGGTCAAAAGTAGTGCACTATGTAGGGACTAGGGTGCCATTTGGGACGCAATCCTGGATTCCCATAATGAAGCATTAAAATGATCAGCCTGGTGTATTATCCTATCTGGCTGTGTGCGTCTCCACTTTCCCTTTCACCCCCGCCTCGCCTGCAGCTGTGGAGCCATCATTTCCCGGGAGGTGCCTTGCTTGTGTAAGCAGTCTATATGACAGCCGGTTCCCACCCTGATTGACAAATTACATTCCTCTCAAGGGTGTGTGTGTGTGTGTGTGTGTGTGTGTGTGTGTAAGGTTGAAAGAGAGAGAGAGGGAGGAAAAGACTAATAATCTCAGCATCTTGGTTAACTAGTGTTATGATAACAATGTTTTGTAACAGAGCAAAACAGTTAACTGTATTACTGTGTTATTCCTGAGTACTGGTGTTAGAGATAAGAGACAACTTGCAAGTCTCCATACATGTAAATGCTAGCCAACCAGACAATACTGGTGAGTATCCAATGAACATTCCACAACTGGCCACACAACCTTTAGGACATTTGCATTTCAGGTAGAAATGTGCATGAACATCAGTGCAAAAAGAGGAGATTGGTCAAACATGATCTCGTTATATCTGTACAGATCTAGGAACAGCTTCCCCTTTCCCCATTCCTAACCATAACCATGAGTGGGGAAAATGCAAAACTGACCAAAGATCAGCGTCTAGGGGCAACTTCACCCTACACTGATAAAAGAGTCTGGGCCCTGGCCAATCACAATCAGGTCTCACCTTTGCCCTGGTTCCTGGGGGGCAGGGGGGGGGCGTCGGCCACGGGGGAGGAAGAGGAAGTGAGGTCGGTGGAGACTGAGTACATCTGGTTGGTGAAGGCGCTGTAAGACATGCGCTGCTGCTTGTCCCGGTGGCTGATGAAGCCCGGCAGAGACAGCTTGTCATGGGGAGACATGCTGGACGAGTGGCAGAAACTCTGGGGCCGCGGGGAGCGGTCCTTCTTGATGGGACTAGGCTGCAGACAGAGAGGGGGAGAGAGAGACAACAGGTGTCAACTTAGAAAAGTGTCAACTTGGGAACATTGACTTTCACGTAGGCCTAAATCATGCATTGATGTCAACGGGAGATTGGCGCAAATATTTCAACTCTGCGTGTGGATTTCAAGTTGTGTGCTATGTCCAGACGTGTGTGAACGTGAAGTCCCAGTCTGACCTTGTCATCCAGATCGTCATCGCTCTCGTCCATCTCCTCAAGCCTCAGGCTCCACGCATACTCCACGTGGATGTGAGGGTAAAACTTTCCCGCTGCAGCCTGCAACAGCTGGGGGACACACACAATCACACACACACACATTTTGATTACTTTATTTGGATCCACAATGAAACAATAAAATACAGAGGAGGACCTAAATGTTTAAAAGTTCATACAAACAAACACACCGCGATTATACTCCACAAAGCATGTCAGTCGAAAGGGACTATATTTTAACCAACAATCTACCACAATGAATAGATGACATCCAACATTAACAAGATTGTTGTTCTCCGTTATTTTGATGTGCAAAACATATATGAATATGGAGGGGTGCATCACACAGAGCTTTTGGAAGAGCTACGGAAGGAAATTGAACGTGACGAGAGTGAGGATGAATTAACTGTGATGGCAGGTGTGGTGAAGACCGCTGAGCTTGAGCCTCGTCCTGATGATGACAAAGATTAATCTGGCCCAGTGGGAGTGAGATTTTTGGAGAGAATGGGTCCTTGCCTTCTGGCAGATCCATATGTGGTGTCAGGTTGGGTGGAGAAGAGGTTGGGGAATGTTGGGTCGGTGAAAGTGACTCGAAGTGGAATCATGTAGATGTTTTGTGTTTTTGCCGTCCAGAGGGAGTATGTGCTCCGCACCACGACTGGGAACAAGAACTGTGACTTGCTTT